>NC_134360.1:17422231-17539731 GCF_048569485.1 Anomaloglossus baeobatrachus
TGCGTCGTCCATTGTATTCAAGTGCTTTCTAATCCCATGAGCTGAAAAAAAGTGCACAACCGCAGTGTGAACAGAGCCCAAACTGGATATAACTTTCACTTGTGAGCAACTTACAGTACTTTAGTGCTGTCCCCCTCATCCGGTCCTGAAGGCCTCCACTCTCTTTTGCACCGGAGTCTCCCTTTAAGAGAAGCGCGCGAGTAATCCTCTTTATGTGTGAAGCAACAGGTTTAATCTCTTTCTTTTTATGAACCTGTGATTTGTGCGCTTATCTTCATCAATGATATTAAAAATAAAATTGTGTTTCCATAGCAAGCGCTCTTATTTCCCATCACAGTATTATTTTTCTGATATTTGATTTGGAAACGAAGCACTGTTAGCGCCTCAACTTCTATCTGACTCTCTATTTATCTGATTGCCTGGAATCGCGAAGAATTAACCCTAATGCAGAATCGGTGCTGAAACCGATCTCTCCAGAAACACTGGAATATAATAACCATGACATACAGTAATCAGCTTTACAGCAATTCTCCGCACTCATTTGCCTTCATAATCTGTGCGGTGTTTACCTGATAAACCTCTATTTCTCCGCGGTGCTTTGGTTGCTTAGTAGTGAATAATCATTCCGGAATGGGATTCAGATCACGTTGCATTTTCCGGTGAGCTTCTGCTGATGATCGGCAGCCGACCTGGACAAGCAGAGCTGCAGCATAAGGTCTTAGGCTGCTTTCACACTATGTTTTTTTAACATGCGTCATGAACGGTTTTTTTTAACGCAAAAACGGATCCAGTGCAAATGCGTTTTCATTTCAATGCATTTGCAATGGACTCGCATCAACATGCGTTTGCGTGAGTTATAGTGAGGATCCAGCGAGTTGCAGTTTTTTAACTTTTTTCAAAAACGCTACTTGTAGCATTTTTGAGCTGCGTCCAAATACTGCAAATTGCTGGATCCTGAATAAACAGCAAACGCATGTGAACGCTGGCAAGGATCCTGCTTGCTCTACTGAGCATGCCCAGAAACCAGCCTGGCGTGATCAGTCTCTCTCTCCCCCTCCCTCTCTCCCCCTCCCTCTCTCTCCCCCACCTGAGAGCGGCTGACGCTCGTAATCAAGGTAAATATAGGGTAACCAAGCAAAGCGTTTCGCTTAGTTACCTGATGTTTACGTTGGTTACGTGTGCAGGGAGCCCGGCTCCTAGCAGCTACGGACGCTCGTAACCAAGGTAAATATCGGGTATCCAAGCAAAGCACTTCGCTTAGTTACCCGATGTTTACGTTGGTTATGTGTGCAGGGAGCAGGCAGCCCGGCTCCTAGCAGCTACGGACGCTCGTAACCAAGGTAAATATCGGGTATCCAAGCAAAGCCCTTTGCTTAGTTACCCAATGTTTACCTTGGTTACCAGCATTTGCAGCTGTCAGATGCCGGCTCCCAGTCTATCACGTTCAGTTCCCCTCACTCCCGATCACATGACTCCAATGCCCGCCCATAAACTTCAAGTGGCAGGATCCTGCAAAATAACACGTGCGTTTGCATGCGTTTTTCTTTGTAAAAACAGGATCCACTTTTACAGCAAAAAAACGTTCATGACGCATGTTAAAAAAACGTAGTGTGAAAGCAGCCTTATTCACACGTCCATTTTTTGCACACGAGAGCTATCTGTGCTTTTCACGGATCACACTTGTACCTGTAAGGGTACGTGCCCACAACCAGTAATAGCAGCGTTTTCGACGCAACATTTTTTCGCTGCGTCCAAAATGCTGCATTGTACAGTACAAGCACAGTGGATGGCACTTAAAGAAATCCCATGCCCGCGGTGCCTCTTTTCTAAGCAGCAATAATTGGCGTTCCGAACCGCAAAATGTCAATTTATGCTACGGAGACGCGAGTGTTCTTTGCAGGGAGAACACAGCTAAACCCGGATCATGGGCACAGGCCGCTCCGGTCTCCAGCAGAGAGCACTCGAGGCCCCACAGGAAATGAGATGCTGCATCCAGGACACCGCATATCCTGACCGTGTGCACCCACCCTAATAGTCTATGATTGTCACGCTAGGTACGGTGGAAGAACCAAGGAAGGGAAGCCCTGTGTCTAGGGAAAGGGGAGATGGTGACCCCTGGACCAAACCTACTGCTGGTCCCTGGGGTCCCTCACCACCCTAGATAGGTTCTGCACCTATGCGCCGAGCTGGATACCTGACCCTAGGTATCCCTAGTGCTGGATAGGGAGCAGGTGGGATGAGCTCTTTATCAACCCCACTAACCACTATAGAAGAAATAAGGAGGATACACATGGGGGAAAAAAATGTATGAATGACTTATCCACAGATGACTCTGGTAGAAGTTCAGCAGAGCTTTCAGCAACAATGCCACTGAGGAGCACAAGCCACCTGCTTGCAACCAAGGCTTGAATGAACTGAAAATATCACCAGCACTAGTCCAAGGACGGAAGGAGTATATAAGCACCAAGAGAATACTGATGATCAGCAGCTGGGTGGAAGGAGAGCTCCTGCTGGGTCCAAAAAGGGGAGAGATGAATCCAGCAGGAACGCTACCTATACCAATGAACAATGGAAAGTCAGGGAGCATTTTGCACAGCCAAATGGTGTGACCTTCTATGGCCAGAAGCCACATGACTGTCTGTCACCCATGACACACCTGTGACAATGGGGCAATTGAAATGTACGTGATCTTCCACTGAGGACGTCCGTGTAAAATCGTGGAGGTATGTCTGGTTTTCATCCAATAGTCAGAAAAACTCAAAATGAATTTCCCATAGAAATGAATATTATAACTTTTCCACATGATTTTGCTGCAGTTTTTTTTTGGAGAATTATGGAGCGTATATACTACAAAAACTCAAAATAAATCTGCTTGAACATCACCTAAGGAACCAAACAATGCTTCCTGTTAGATCAGAGCTTAGGTGAGTTTTCAATGGTAAAGATCCGAAGAATGGTATAGTAATATGCCATCACTTTATAAGATGGGGATAAGAAAGGGAAGGGTCAGAGTCACACTCAGTCCACTTTCGGTAGTGATATATAACATTTGGTGATTGCGGTTATGCACGACTATGGAAGAACAAAGCTGCCACGAATTGGCCAAAGTTACAATCAAATATTTCGGAGAATGTGAAGCCGAGTAGGTGGAAATAAAGCGGCTTTCTGTGCACTCAGTGTGCCATAAGTAGGCTCATTATAAGGCTCTGCAGGGAGTCACTTTGAATCACTTATGTAGGTGTACAAAAGAAAAGTCTGTATTCCAAGAAGTGTATTTCCAAATGTAAGTTCTGTCAATTGCAACACAATTCATAAGTAACTCGCAGCACGGTTCTAACACATGAGGGTCTCCTAATGTAAATAGTAGCTGAGGGTCCACACTGTCCGCTAAAGTGTCAAAGGGGTCTTTCCTGTGACAAAACATTTACAGTATTTAGTGCTCGCTCATCACTAGTTACCAGTACTGAGCACCTGAGCATGGTAGTGCCCGCTCATCACTAGTTACCAGTACTGAGCACCTGAGCATGGTAGTGCCCGCTCATCACTAGTTACCAGTACTGAGCACCCGAGCATGGTAGTGCCCGCTCATCACTAGTTACCAGTACTGAACACCCGAGCATGGTAGTGCCCGCTCATCACTAGTTACCAGTACTGAACACCCGAGCATGGTAGTGTCCGCTCATCACTAGTTACCAGTACTGAACACCCGAGCATGGTAGTGCCCGCTCATCACTAGTTACCAGTACTGAACACCCGAGCATGGTAGTGCCCGCTCATCACTAGTTACCAGTACTGAACACCCGAGCATGGTAGTGCCCGCTCATCACTAGTTACCAGTACTGAGCACCCGAGCATGGTAGTGCCCACTCATCACTAGTTACCAGTACTGAGCACCCGAGCATGGTAGTGCCCACTCATCACTAGTTACCAGTACTGAGCACCCGAGCATGGTAGTGTCCGCTCATCACTAGTTACCAGTACTGAGCACCTAAGCATGGTAGTGTCCGCTCATCACTAGTTACCAGTACTGAGCACCTGAGCATGGTAGTGCCCACTCATCACTAGTTACGAGTACTGAGCACCCGAGCATGGTAGTGCCCGCTCATCACTAGTTACCAGTACTGAGCACCCGTGCATGGTAGTGCCCACTCATCACTAGTTACCAGTACAGAGCACCTGAGCATGGTAGTGCCCACTCATCACTAGTTACCAGTACTGAGCACCTGAGCATGGTAATGCCCACTCATCACTAGTTACCAGTACTGAGCACCCGAGCATGGTAGTGCCCGCTCATCACTAGTTACCAGTACTGAGCACCTGAGCATGGTAGTGCCCACTCATCACTAGTTACCAGTACTGAGCACCCGTGCATGGTAGTGTCCGCTCATCACTAGTTACCAGTACTGAGGACCTGAGCATGGTAGTGCCCACTCATCACTAGTTACCAGTACTGAGCACCCGTGCATGGTAGTGCCCACTCATCACTAGTTACCAGTACTGAGCACCCGAGCATGGTAGTGCCCGCTCATCACTAGTTACTAGTACTGAGCACCCGTGCATGGTAGTGCCCGCTCATCACTAGTTACCAGTACTGAGCACCCGTGCATGGTAGTGCCCACTCATCACTAGTTACCAGTACTGAGCACCCGAGCATGGTAGTGCCCACTCATCACTAGTTACTAGTACTGAGCACCTGAGCATGGTAGTGCCCGCTCATCACTAGTTACCAGTACTGAGCACCCGAGCATGGTAGTGCCCCGCTCATCACTAGTTACCAGTACTGAGCACCCGAGCATGGTAGTGTCCGCTCATCACTAGTTACTAGTACTGAGCACCTGAGCATGGTAGTGCCCGCTCATCACTAGTTACCAGTACTGAGCACCTGAGCATGGTAGTGCCCGCTCATCACTAGTTACCAGTACTGAGCACCCGAGCATGGTAGTGCCCGCTCATCACTAGTTACGAGCAGGGTTGTGGAGTCGGTAAGCCAAACCTTCGACTCCGACTCCGACTCCTCAAATTCTCTTGCACCGACTCCGACTCCGACTCCTACATATATTGCTTAAAGTTAGGTGAAAAATTTATTGTAGTACATGAATATGTGTATGTGAACATCAGACATTTAATAATTTTTTTGATACAATAATCAAGATATTTGGATAGAACTTAAAATATATTTATTGGAATACAACTTTAGAACACAAACTGTAATAAATTGTAAATATGTAATACACTATGTAATATACAGTAGATTACATATATATCTTGTGTGTGTATATACACTTTGTGTATATATATATATATATATATATATATATATATATATATATATATATAGTATATATATATTACATATTTACAATTTATTAGTTTTTTGTGTTCTAAAGTTGTATTCCAATAAATATTTTATGTTCTATCCAAATATCTTGATTATTGTATCATAAAAACAATTAAATGTCTGATGTTCACATTGTACTACATTAAATGTTTCACTTAAATATAAGCATTATACTAAATGTTATTATTTAGTAAAATATTCAGCACATTCTGCATTGCACTCCTGTCCCCAATTTCTTATATATTTTAGGAGTCGGAGTCGGTGCATTTTATACCGACTCTGACTCCGACTCCGACTCCACCAAAATGAGCTCCGACTCCGACTCCGACTCCACGACTCCGACTCCACAGCCCTGGTTACGAGTACTGAGCACCTGAGCATGGTAGTGCCCGCTCATCACTAGTTACCAGTACTGAGCACCCGAGCATGGTAGTGCCCGCTCATCACTAGTTACGAGTACTGAGCACCCGAGCATGGTAGTGCCCGCTCATCACTAGTTACCAGTACTGAGCACCCGAGCATGGTAGTGCCCGCTCATCACTAGTTACCAGTACTGAGCACCCAAGCATGGTAGTGCCCGCTCATCACTAGTTACGAGTACAGAGCACCCGAGCATGGTAGTGCTCACTCATCACTAGTTACCAGTACTGAGCACCTGAGCATGGTAGTGCCCACTCATCACTAGTTACCAGTACTGAGCACCTGAGCATGGTAGTGCTCACTCATCACTAGTTACCAGTACTGAGCACCCGAGCATGGTAGTGCCCACTCATCACTAGTTACCAGTACTGAGCACCCGTGCATGGTAGTGCCCACTCATCACTAGTTACCAGTACTGAGCACCCGAGCATGGTAGTGCCCGCTCATCACTAGTTACTAGTACTGAGCACCTGAGCATGGTAGTGCCCGCTCATCACTAGTTACCAGTACTGAGCACCCGAGCATGGTAGTGCCCGCTCATCACTAGTTACCAGTACTGAGCACCCGAGCATGGTAGTGTCCGCTCATCACTAGTTACTAGTACTGAGCACCTGAGCATGGTAGTGCCCGCTCATCACTAGTTACCAGTACTGAGCACCCGAGCATGGTAGTGCCCGCTCATCACTAGTTACGAGTACTGAGCACCCGAGCATGGTAGTGCCCGCTCATCACTAGTTACCAGTACTGAGCACCCGAGCATGGTAGTGCCCGCTCATCACTAGTTACCAGTACTGAGCACCCGAGCATGGTAGTGCCCGCTCATCACTAGTTACCAGTACTGAGCACCTGAGCATGGTAGTGCACACTCATCACTAGTTACCAGTACTGAGCACCCGAGCATGGTAGTGCCCGCTCATCACTAGTTACCAGTACTGAGCACCCGAGCATGGTAGTGCACACTCATCACTAGTTACCAGTACTGAGCACCCGAGCATGGTAGTGCACACTCATCACTAGTTACCAGTACTGAGCACCCGAGCATGGTAGTGCCCGCTCATCACTAGTTACCAGTACTGAGCACCCGAGCATGGTAGTGCCCACTCATCACTAGTTACCAGTACTGAGCACCCGAGCATGGTAGTGCCCGCTCATCACTAGTTACCAGTACTGAGCACCCGAGCATGGTAGTGCCCGCTCATCACTAGTTACCAGTACTGAGCACCTGAGCATGGTAGTGCCCGCTCATCACTAGTTACCAGTACTGAGCACCCGAGCATGGTAGTGCCCGCTCATCACTAGTTCCGAATACTGAGCACCCGAGCATGGTAGTGCCCGCTCATCACTAGTTACCAGTACTGAGCACCCGAGCATGGTAGTGCCCGCTCATCACTAGTTACGAGTACTGAGCACCCGAGCATGGTAGTGCTCGCACATCACTAGTTACCAGTACTGAGCACCCGAGCATGGTAGTGCCCGCTCATCACTAGTTACGAGTACTGAGCACCTGAGCATGGTAGTGCCCGCTCATCACTAGTTACCAGTACTGAGCACCCGAGCATGGTAGTGCTCGCACATCACTAGTTACCAGTACTGAGCACCCGAGCATGGTAGTGCTCGCACATCACTAGTTACCAGTACTGAGCACCCGAGCATGGTAGTGCCCGCTCATCACTAGTTACCAGTACTGAGCACCCGAGCATGGTAGTGCCCACTCATCACTAGTTACCAGTACTGAGCACCCGAGCATGGTAGTGCCCGCTCATCACTAGTTACCAGTACTGAGCACCCGAGCATGGTAGTGCCCGCTCATCACTAGTTACCAGTACTGAGCACCTGAGCATGGTAGTGCCCGCTCATCACTAGTTACCAGTACTGAGCACCCGAGCATGGTAGTGCCCGCTCATCACTAGTTCCGAATACTGAGCACCCGAGCATGGTAGTGCCCGCTCATCACTAGTTACCAGTACTGAGCACCCGAGCATGGTAGTGCCCGCTCATCACTAGTTACGAGTACTGAGCACCCGAGCATGGTAGTGCTCGCACATCACTAGTTACCAGTACTGAGCACCCGAGCATGGTAGTGCCCGCTCATCACTAGTTACGAGTACTGAGCACCTGAGCATGGTAGTGCCCGCTCATCACTAGTTACCAGTACTGAGCACCCGAGCATGGTAGTGCTCGCACATCACTAGTTACCAGTACTGAGCACCCGAGCATGGTAGTGCTCGCACATCACTAGTTACCAGTACTGAGCACCTGAGAATGGTAGTGCTCGCACATCACTAGTTACCAGTACTGAGCACCTGAGCATGGTAGTGCTCGCACATCACTAGTTACCAGTACTGAGCACCTGAGCATGGTAGTGCTCGCACATCACTAGTTACCAGTACTGAGCACCCGAGCATGGTAGTGCCCGCTCATCACTAGTTACGAGTACTGAGCACCTGAGCATGGTAGTGCTCGCACATCACTAGTTACCAGTACTGAGCACCTGAGCATGGTAGTGCTCGCACATCACTAGTTACCAGTACTGAGCACCTGAGCATGGTAGTGCTCGCACATCACTAGTTACCAGTACTGAGCACCCGAGCATGGTAGTGCTCGCACATCACTAGTTACGAGTATTGAGCACCTGAGCATGGTAGTGTCCACTCATCACTAGTTACGAGTACTGAGCACCCGAGCATGGTAGTGCCCGCTCATCACTAGTTACAAGTACTGAGCACCCGAGCATGGTAGTGCCCGCTCATCACTAGTTACCAGTACAGAGCACCCGAGCATGGTAGTGCTCGCTCATCACTAGTTACCAGTACTGAGCACCCGAGCATGGTAGTGCCCGCTCATCACTAGTTACCAGTACTGAGCACCCGAGCATGGTAGTGCCGCTCATCACTAGTTGGTATGTATCTGTAAGTTTGCAAATCGCATACTTGAGGTCCAGTGACAGCCCACTTGAGCTGTGAATACAGAAGAATCGTGACAATGTGAGCTTTGCACACTGTTCACCGGCCTGAAGACACAGAGAGACTGCAGACTTTTTTCAGCCCTGAAAGCCCCTTTAATATCAGTGCCCCCATGAAACTGAGAGCTACATTCAAAGCCCTTATAATATGACCGGCCACAGTGAGTGCCTCCATAATAATGCCAGCTACTATTAGTGCCCCCATAACATTGCAGTGCACCCCCAGCTCCCCTATAACAAAGCGCACAGCTCTGCCGTCCACCAGCTCTATGTGTATACACCATAAATGAGGGGGGTATTTGTTAATGAGCTATTACACACAATCCTAATGTAATTATAGCCTTATAACGATGTGTAACTTCCCCAGATACTTACAGAGAATTCAGGTCTAGTCTCATTTTACAGACTCTAAAGATGTCTCATAAATGGAAAAATAATACTGCAATTGCTAAACAGGTCGTTGTATGCGAAGAGGAAAGCGAACGAGGAATGGACGGCCGGAGACGTTGCGGCTCTCGTCAGCGACAGATGGGGCCACGAAAAACATCACATTAGTGAATTAGAATTTAGCAGAAGATCAGAGATGACATATTCCCGCCACGCCGGAGCGTTATTACAGCAGGACCCTGAATGATGAGGGGCCGTCGTATTAGAATGATTACATATTTGGGGGCTTAGTTGTAAGGAGGCCTAATTGGAAGACTAATGGGGGGAGGGATGTCTGCGGGTTTCCATCCCTTTCATCTCAATGAGGGTATTATCTGATCATTCCTATAATAATGTATATTAGGAAAATGCGGATAATTCTCTTCTCCATCAGCGAGGCCTGCGAATGTAACAGATGGTTTACAGCTATGCGTCTCATTACAGATAACCACTTTACACTGACTACTGACGACCTATCTGTAGAATGGGTTTTGAATCGAGATCGGTGGGGGGCCGACACCTGTAGCCCCCAGTAATCAGCTGAAAACAGCTATGGATGGGGCTAAGCCAGGAAAAAAGTAGCCCCGTAAACTACACATTGCCATTGCTATATCCTGAAGAAGGAGCTAGCGCCGAAACGCGTAGAGCTAGAACAATAAAATCTGTTGAATCCATCCAACAGCACGGCATGACAACCCATTTGTAATGGGGGAAAGGATGGTACAGGGCTCCTAGGCTGACCCTATGACTAGGGACCCTGAGCTAGTCCCTTATCCAGACGGTAGACTTAAGGCCGCTTTACACACTGCGATATCGGTACCGATAGCCAGCGTGCGTACCCGCCCCCATCTGTTGTGCGACACGGGCAAATCGCTGCCCGTGCCGCACAACATCGCCCAGACCCGTCACACTACTTACCTGTCCGGCGACGTCGCTGTGACCGGCGAACTGCCTCCTTTGTAAGGGGGCGGTTCGTTCAGCGTCACAGCGACGTCACAGCTGCCGCCCAATAGAAGCGGAGGGGCGGAGATGAGCGGGACGTAACATCCCGCCCACCTCCTTCCTTCCGCATAGCGGCCGGGAGGCAGGTAAGGAGAGGTTCCTCGTTCCTGCGGTGTCACACGGAGCGATGTGTGCTGCCGCAGGAACGAGGAACAACCTCGTTACTGCTGAAGTAACAGTTTTTAAGAATGGACCCCCATGTCACCGATGAGCGATTTTGCACGTTTTTGCAACGATGCAAAATTGCTCATAGGTGTCACACGCAACAACATCGCTAATGCGGCCGGATGTGCATCACCAATTCCGTGATCCCAACGAGTTCGCATTAGCGATGTCGTAGCGTGTAAAGCCCCCTTAAGTGGTAGTCAGGTTCGAGCCTCCAACTTAACCCTGTCTCCTGTCCAAATGTTAACAACTGTGTCCCCACCACCCAGGAGATTGACCCGGAGGCACCCTAACAATCCACCAACACAGAACAACAGACTGGGGTAACAAAAAAACCTCATACACACCAAAAACTTACACCAGGAACAATCCAGGAAATATGGGTGATGAGTAATAAGGGAAAAGAGGTAGAACAAAAACACTCAAGTTGCACAAACCGCAGCAGACAGCACAGCAGCAACCACCACATCCTCTCTGCTCCCAGGCTAGATCCTAACTGGATAGAATAACACGCACAATACCCAGGAAGCAGAGGGCTTACATCCCTGGACGGAAGTGATTAAGTGCTGACAGCTGAGCAAGTCTGCTGCAGTACCAGGGAAGAAATTAAAGGCCGCTTTACAAGCTGCAATATCGTGACCGATATCGCTAGCGTGGGTACCCACCCCCATCGGTTGTGCGACATGGGCAAATCGCTGCCCGTGGCGCACAACATTGCCCAGACCAGTCACACTACTTACCTTCCCTGCGACGTTGCTGTGACCGGCGAACCGCCTCATTTCTAAGGGGGAGGTTCGTTCAGCGTCACAGCGACGTCACAGCTGCGTCACTGAACCGCCGCCCAATATAAGCGGAGGGGCGGAGATGAGCGGGACGAACTTCCCGCCCACCTCCTTAATTCCACATTGCGGGCGGGAGGCAGGTAAGGAGAGGTTCCTCGTTCCTGCGGTGTCACACGGAGCGATGTGTGCTGCCGCAGGAACGAGGGACAACTTCGTTACTGCTGCAGCAACGATATTAGAGAATAGACCCCCATGTCACCGATGAGCGATTTTGCACATTTTTGCAACGATGCAAAATCGCTCAAAGGTGTCACACGCAACGACATCACTAAAGCGACCGGATGGTTGTCAGAAATTCCGTGACCCCAACCAGATCGCTTGAGCGATGGCGCAGCGTGTAAAGCGGCCTTTACCCTTAATATGCATGGTCCCATATGGTAAATGAGAAAGCTGACCCTGAGTCTCTCCTTATGCACGCGACACCATTCCTTCTCTTTTACTGATCGATACTAAACAATGTATGACGCTGCTGCATTACGCCCCATACATCACTTATATATGTCCATTGCTGAAGCAGATATCAGCAGATAGTGGGGGTGGCAGGTATTAGCCCCTCACTGATCTCATATTAATAACCCATCTGTCACAGCTGTCTCTCTGAAGTATGAGACTAGTGACATGATCAGTGCTAGAGTCTTTCATTGCCATGTAAGACTCTAGTTTCCTTTCCTTTGTCAAACAAAGGGTTAATGTCAGTTTCCCCTTGCCAGCAGCATTCTCATTACCTCTCCTCAGGTGCTTCCGGTTTGGGACCACTCCCAGTTCCCATATATATCCACTTCTCCCAGTAGAAGAGGGATGGTTATTCTGATGCCATTTGGATGCTAGGCCTTGAGGTGGAAGGAGCTGGTGGAGCCCTTACCGCAAGTAGCTGTGTAGGCTGCAGGCTTGCCTTTCCTTTCCTTGGTGTGTTATTACTGCAGCGGTGGGACTAGCGTTCCTCACCTGCCAGCTCACTAGCCAGTGTTGTTAGAGGGTCTGCCAGGGTCTCAGGTATCCTGTTCGGTGACAGGTGAGGAACCTAGGGACCTGTATAGGAACTGGCTAGGAGTGCAGGGTACAGCTGCAGGTAAGAGCAAGAGGTGTCCCGTCTTCCACTTCACTAGCGCTAAGGCTCGCCTGTTGTGACTGTCAGTTATGCTTTGGCTGCTGGGAGGCTCCCTCTTGTGGCCAGGAATGGTTTGGACATAGACCAGGTGTGTTGACCAATGGGCGTTTCCATTGCTAACTCTCTGCTTATTTAAATCCTGGTTTGATAGCAGGCTATGCCGGATGTCAGTTGTTCTTTGTTCACCAGCCTGCTTCATTCTGCTCCACACCACATCTACCCCAGATAAGTGCTTTGCTCTTTATTTATTGTTTGGTTCTTTTGCTCTTATCCGGGTTTGTCATTTGCTGTGGTTGTTTTCAGTTTATTTGCATGCAGGGATTTTCCCTCTCAGTTGCTTAGCTGGGAAACTCCCTGCAGTTTTGTTTGGAGTATAGCTCCTATAAGTCCATGTGTTTGTGGCTTTTTGAATTTGTAATTATTCTTGTTTTTTGTTCATTGGTATGACAAGAGTGCCTGGTATAGGACAGAGTGCAGATCGTGCGATCTGAGGGCCTTTTTGTACTATCAGGAATTTGGAATTTTTTGCAGGGTTTTTCTCTGGCCACCATCAGCCCCTTTCCTGTCCTTTCCTATTTTAGTCAGCGGGGGCCTCACCTTTTGCTAATCCTATCATCTGTGTATTGTGTTTTTCCTATATCACCGCAGTCTTTGAATGTGGGGGGCTTGCTATTCTTTATCTATTTTCTGAGGCAGAGAGTTATTCATCTTTCCTTCCTTTAGGATAGCTAGTTCTCCGGCTGGGTTCGCGGTGCACAGGATGTTAGTTCACCCCTCAGCTACTTCTAGTGTTGATGGTTAGTAAGGGGATGGCGGCCAGATTAGTTGCCAATGCTCTTGTCACCTTTTACCAATGAGTTATGGTGGTCTTCCATGGTTCTGGGTCATAACACTCGCCGTTGTTATAATGTCCTGGTTTACCCCTTGTTTTACGCCAGAATTCCCTTAGTCACTTTGTGACACCATCATATGGATAGGTCATCTACAATTCAGTCCCAGACGTCCCCTTTTAAGAATGCCACAGCAAATGCATATTGTCCATTTATGAGAATAGCTGCCCATGCAATACATGGATAGTCCAAGATCACCACCGTCAGAGAACTGCGACCAATCCTGGTTGATTCAGGGAGTAGCTCCCTTTCTAAGATGTGCATATTCCCTTTCGGCAATCTGCACTCAGTCATATCACTAACTATATATGTGCTGTGACTATGGACCAGCAACATTTAAGGCTGCAAATAACCTAAATACGTCCCACTTATATGGCTACCAGGCCAAATGGATGACCATACAGATAATCACATAGTTCAGTGGTCAGGATCAGCCAACTCAAGATTTGTAAGCCATAATAAGCCCCATACTTTCCAATCTCCCATTGTGACAACTGATTTAGACATTTAATTTTTTTTTTTACTTAAATGAATGTATTTTTGGCTAAAAAGTATTTTTATAATAGGTTTTCATTAAAAAATTTGCACCATTTACCTTCCATAGCCTCTGTGTTGCATTAGGAAAGTGTTTCCCAAATTCCAAGTCTTCAGGGGCTCCGAAAGATTACATCTTCAGTATTTACTTAGCATTGGACAGGCGATGGAATCATTATCAAGACATCAGAAATTGCCACATTTTCCGTTACTTGTGTGATACTAAGGAAATCCTGAAAACAAGACCCGTTGGGGGGCCCTGAGGACTGGAGTCTGCGAAACACTGCATTAGACCAACTAATCAACATGGGAGCTGGAGATGTCGGAAACTTATTTAGACATTTAGTAGCTTTTATTTTACTTAAATGAATGTATTTCCATAATAGAGTGTCAGAGAAAATGTTGCACCATTTACATTCCAAAGCCTCTATGTTGCATTAGGAAACTGTTTCCCAAACTCCAGGTCTTCAGGGGCTCCAAAAGATTACGTCTCCAGGATTTTCTTAGCATTGGACAGGCGATGGAATCATTATCAAGACATCAGAAATTGTCACATTTTCCGTCACTTGTGTAATACTAAGGAAATCCTGAAAACATGACCTGATGGGGGTCCTGAGGACTGAAGTCTGTGAAACACCGCATTAGTCTTCAGGGCCCCCAATGTTACGTCTTCAGGATTTTCTTAGCATTAGATAGGTGATGGAATTATTATCAAGACATCAGAAATTGACACATTTTCCGTCACTTGTGTAATACTGAGGAAATCCTGGAAACATGACCTGATGGGGGCCCTGAGGACTGAAGTCTGCGAAACACTGCATTAGGACATTTAATCAAAAGAGGAGCTGGAGGTGTCGGATACTTATTTAGACATTTAGTAGCTTTTATTTACTTAAAATTAATGTATTTTTATAATAGGGTGTCATAGAAAATGTTGCAGTTTACCTTCGAAAACCTCGATGTTGCATTACGAAAGTGTTTCCCGAATTCCAAGTCTTCAGGGGCTCCAAAAGTTTACATCTTCAGGATTTCCTTAGCATTGGACAGGCGATGGAATCATTATCAAGACATCACAAATTACATTTTCTCCATCCTGTGTAATACCAAAGATATCCTGAAAATATGACCCGTTGGGGGGCCCTGAGGACTGAAGTCTGCGAAACACTGCATTAGACCAACTAATGAAAAGAGGAGCTGGAGATGGCGGCAGTTCATAGGGCTCCTTACTTTCCTTGGCTGCTGAACCAGGGGGCTGGGGATCAATGCACTTATCGCTAATTTTTAGCAAAAAGACCTCCCATATATTTAAGTAGAAAAATGCCCCCTGAAGAGTTCATATCCAATTAAAGGGCTACCTACTTCTAGACTTATGATAGGTCATCAATATCACATATGTGGGGGTCTGACTCAGCACCCCCCAACAATCTGCAATGCTGAAGCCGGACGGATGTGATCTGTGTAGTGGCTGTTCTCAGATCTGAAATGAATGGGCGCTGAGCTGCAGTACTGAGAATGACCACTACACAGTGAGGGGCGCTGTGCTGTCCAGGTCACTGTTCACATCCGGAGGATCAGCCATTAATATCTATGTATGGTGCACAGGACATTCCCTCTATAGTAATCCTGACTCTTGCACCATCTCTCTAATTACCCCTCAAAGACAAATGTTTTTCTTGGCCCAGATAAAAGCATTGATAAACGGAGAGCAATAAAATACAATTTCACAACTCATGTCTGCGCTCCGGGAGCAATACACATATAACCTGATACGACACCGGCTCCGAGCTTCTGATGTAACCCGTATGATCGCCATGTTACACAGTAGAGGGAGAGCAGCGCAGCACTGTAAAGCAATGACCCAGTGAGCTCAAGACAATGAGAAATACAGAGTTCATTTAAGAACTTGAGTAATATGTTTACTACAGAATTATCCACATAAAAACCAAACAGACCTGAACCAAGATAAATACGAGAAGATATACACAGATTACAGAGCAAATATATCCAGCGCCAAGATAAGCAGAGCCAGAAACCGGAGACGGTGAGGTCCTCATCCTCCGGTGACCGACCCCTGGGCATAGGGGTGACCGAGCCCTGGGCATAGGGGTGACCGAGCCCAGGGCATAGGGGTGACCGAGCCCTGGGCATAGGGGTGACCGAGCCCTGGGCATAGGGGTGAGCGAGCCCTGGGCATAGGGGTGAGCGAGCCCTGGGCATAGGGGTGAGCGAGCTCTGGGCATAGGGGTGAGCGAGCTCTGGGCATAGGGGTGAGCGAGCTCTGGGCATAGGGGTGAGCGAGCTCTGGGCATAGGGGTGACCGAGCCCTGGGCATAGGGGTGAGCGAGCCCTGGGCATAGGGGTGAGCGAGCCCTGGGCATAGGGGTGAGCGAGCCCTGGGCATAGGGGTGAGCGAGCCCTGGGCATAGGGGTGACCGAGCTCTGGGCATAGGGGTGAGCGAGCCCTGGGCATAGGGGTGACCGAGCCCTGGGCATAGGGGTGAGCGAGCACTGGGCATAAGGGTGAGCGAGCTCTGGGCATAGGGGGTGAGCGAGCCCTGGGCATAGGGGTGAGCGAGCCCTGGGCATAGGGGTGAGCGAGTCCTGGACATAGGGGTGACCGAGCCCTGGGCATAGGGGTGACCGAGCCCTGGGCATAGGGGTGACCGAGCCCTGGGCATAGGGGTGACCGAGCCCTGGGCATAGGGGTGACCGAGCCCTGGGCATAGGGGTGAGCGAGCTCTGGGCATAGGGGTGAGCGAGCTCTGGGCATAGGGGTGAGCGAGCTCTGGGTATAGGGGTGACCGAGCCCTGGGCATAGGGGTGACCGAGCTCTGGGCATAGGGGTGAGCGAGCTCTGGGCATAGGGGTGACCGAGCCCTGGGCATAGGGGTGACCGAGCTCTGGGCATAGGGGTGAGTGAGTTCTGGGCATAGGGGTGAGCGAGCTCTGGGCATAGGGGTGACCGAGCTCTGGGCATAGGGGTGAGCGAGCTTTGGGCATAGGGGTGACCGAGCTCTGGGCATAGGGGTGAGTGAGTTCTGGGCATAGGGGTGAGTGAGCTCTGAGCATAGGGGTGACCGAGCTCTGGGCATAGGGGTGAGTGAGTTCTGGGCATAGGGGTGAGCGAGCCCTGGGCATAGGGGTGACCGAGCTCTGGGCATAGGGGTGACCGAGCCCTGGGCATAGGGGTGACCGAGCCCTGGGCATAGGGGTGAGCGAGCCCTGGGCATAGGGGTGAGCGAGCACTGGGCATAAGGGTGAGCGAGCTCTGGGCATAGGGGTGAGCGAGCCCTGGGCATAGGGGTGAGCGAGTCCTGGACATAGGGGTGACCGAGCCCTGGGCATAGGGGTGACCGAGCCCTGGGCATAGGGGTGACCGAGCCCTGGGCATAGGGGTGACCGAGCCCTGGGCATAGGGGTGACCGAGCCCTGGGCATAGGGGTGAGCGAGCTCTGGGCATAGGGGTGAGCGAGCTCTGGGCATAGGGGTGAGCGAGCTCTGGGTATAGGGGTGACCGAGCCCTGGGCATAGGGGTGACCGAGCTCTGGGCATAGGGGTGAGCGAGCTCTGGGCATAGGGGTGACCGAGCCCTGGGCATAGGGGTGACCGAGCTCTGGGCATAGGGGTGAGCGAGCTCTGGGCATAGGGGTGACCGAGCTCTGGGCATAGGGGTGAGTGAGTTCTGGGCATAGGGGTGAGCGAGCTCTGGGCATAGGGGTGACCGAGCTCTGGGCATAGGGGTGAGCGAGCTTTGGGCATAGGGGTGACCGAGCTCTGGGCATAGGGGTGAGTGAGTTCTGGGCATAGGGGTGAGTGAGCTCTGAGCATAGGGGTGACCGAGCTCTGGGCATAGGGGTGAGTGAGTTCTGGGCATAGGGGTGACCGAGCCCTGGGCATAGGGGTGACCGAGCTCTGGGCATAGGGGTGAGCGAGCTCTGGGCATAGGAGTGAGCGAGCTCTGGGCATAGGGGTGACCGAGCTCTGGGCATAGGGGTGAGCGAGCTCTGGGCATAGGGGTGACTGAGCCATGGGCATAGGGGTGACCGAGCTCTGGGCATAGGGGTGACCGAGCTCTGGGCATAGGGGGTGAGCGAGCTCTGGGCATAGGGGTGACCGAGCCCTGGGCATAGGGGTGACCGAGCTCTGGGCATAGGGGTGAGCGAGCTCTGGGCATAGGGGTGAGCGAGCTCTGGGCATAGGGGTGACCGAGCTCTGGGCATAGGGGTGACCGAGCTCTGGGCATAGGGGTGAGCGAGCTCTGGGCATAGGGGTGAGCGAGCTCTGGGCATAGGGGTGAGCGAGCTCTGGGCATAGGGGTGAGCGAGCTCTGGGCATAGGGGTGACCGAGCTCTGGGCATAGGGGTGACCGAGCTCTGGGCATAGGGGTGACCGAGCCCTGGGCATAGGGGTGAGCGAGCTCTGGGCATAGGGGTGAGCGAGCTCTGGGCATAGGGGGTGAGCGAGCTCTGGGGATAGGGGTGACCGAGCCCTGGGCATAGGGGTGAGCGAGCTCTGGGCATAGGGGTGAGCGAGCTCTGGGTATAGGGGTGAGTGAGCCCTGGGCATAGGGGTGAGTGAGCCCTGGGCATAGGGGTGACCAAGTCCCTGAACCTCAAGGGTTAGAACTGTCCCATCAATAGAAAATGACCAAAGAGTTCAGTGTCAGCGGCAAAGTTTTGGCCATGTTATAATCACATCAAACATGGAGTCAGACAAAAAGGATAGTTCCATCTAAATTTACAGATCAGTTTAGGTCCTATCCTTCACTACCTGCAACTCACTGTGCTGCAAAATGCAGGACAGCTCCAGAGTCAGGGCAGATAAATCTTCCCTATGAATCTGCTTGTTTATCTGATGGCTCCAACATGTGTATTCCATATAATGGAGTGCCAGGTAAATAGGAATAGAGATGGGTAATCAGCAGTGATGAGCGGGCACTACCATGCTCGGGTGCCTGAAACTCATAACTAGTGATGAGCATGGTAGTGCCCGCTCATCACTAGTTACCAGTACTGAGCACCCGAGCATGGTAGTGCCCGCTCATCACTAGTTACCAGTACTGAGCACCCGAGCATGGTAGTGCCCGCTCATCACTAGTTACCAGTACTGAGCATCCGAGCATGGTAGTGCCCGCTCATCACTAGTTACCAGTACTGAGCACCTGAGCATGGTAGTGCCCGCTCATCACTAGTTACCAGTACTGAGCACCTGAGCATGGTAGTGCCCGCTCATCACTAGTTACCAGTACTGAGCACCTGAGCATGGTAGTGCCCGCTCATCACTTGTTACCAGTACTGAGCGCCCGAGCATGGTAGTGCCCGCTCATCACTAGTTACCAGTACTGAGCGCCCGAGCATGGTAGTGCCCGCTCATCACTAGTTACCAGTACTGAGCACCCGAGCATGGTAGTGCCCGCTCATCACTAGTTACCAGTACTGAGCATCCGAGCATGGTAGTGCCCGCTCATCACTAGTTACCAGTACTGAGCACCTGAGCATGGTAGTGCCCGCTCATCACTAGTTACCAGTACTGAGCACCTGAGCATGGTAGTGCCCGCTCATCACTAGTTACCAGTACTGAGCACCTGAGCATGGTAGTGCCCGCTCATCACTTGTTACCAGTACTGAGCGCCCGAGCATGGTAGTGCCCGCTCATCACTAGTTACCAGTACTGAGCGCCCGAGCATGGTAGTGCCCGCTCATCACTAGTTACCAGTACTGAGCACCCGAGCATGGTAGTGCCCGCTCATCACTAGTTACCAGTACTGAGCACCCGAGCATGGTAGTGCCCGCTCATCACTAGTTACCACCTCTCAATCATTGGTGGTCAAATGCTGGCTGTATATGCATAAATGTCTATTATGATACTCAATTTATGAAAATGTTGCCTGATATTGGAAAAACATCGCTACCTCTTCCAAGTAGTCTTTTTGCAAAAATGTTTGTATTCAGAACTCCCATAGCTGTGAATAGAGATAGCCGGCGCACTCCTACAATCACTAGCGTTCAGAAACCGTCAAAACAGGGGAGCAGAGGATTCCTGTTCTGGAGGTAAGTGTGGGTCCCAGAGATGAGATTCAAACCTAAGACATTATGGCATAAATGTCTTTCGCGAGACAACATTTTTAAGTTTCATTGTGGCCCCCTGGATTGGTTCAATTTGACAGTGTGGCCGTTGGACCAAAAAACGTAGGGCATCACTGGTATATATCTAAATACAAAATACTGTCTAGAGCAGGGGTCGTAAATAAGGGGCCCGCGGGCCGTATGCAGCGCCTCAGGCTGCTTCTTGTGGCCCCGGTAACGATCGCAGCCAATACAGAGGCTGCAGTCGTCATCACTTTATTTCAGATGAACATTTTGTTGGCGCAGTCAAGCTCTCTCTGCACAACTATTGCAATGGCAGCCCCCAGCCAATCAGAGACAAGCATCTGACTCGTATGACCTCAGTTGCTTGCCTCTGATTGGTCGGCAGCTGCCACTGGAATAGTTGTGCAGAGAGAACTTGACTCTGCGCAGTGTCAACAAGACTATTATCCGAATTTCAGATGAAGCACTGACAGCGGCAGCCCCTACACCGGATCCACTTGCCTGTGGGCCGCAAGAAGCAGGGAAGAGGACGCTGAGGGAACGGAGGACAGGAGAGAATGTTGTGTGTGTGTGTGTGTGTGTGTGTGTGTGTGTGTGTGTGTGTGTGTGTGTGTGTGTGTGTGTGTGTGTGTGTGTGTGTGTGTGTGTGTGTGAAGAATGGCACAGTAGGAGACATTATTACAAGAAGAGGACCTGCATGGGCACATTAGTAACGGGATAATGAAGGACACATTAGTAAAAGGGGACAAGGATGGGCACATTACTACAGAATGAAGATCATTACTAAAAGATGAGGACCAGGATGGGAACATTACTACAAGATGTTGGCCAAAATTACTATATAATAGTAATTGTAAAACTATAAATTATATTACTTACAAAAAGGGGCTAAAAGTCTTTAAAAATAATCAAAATAAAGAATGAATGGATGAACTCTACATGGCTGGTTCCCACCGTGAAGCATGGAGGAGGAGGTGTGATGGTGTGGAGGTGCTTTGCTGGTGACACTGTTGGGGATTTATTCAATATTGAAGCCATACAGAACCAGCATGGCTACCACAGCATCTTGCAGCGGCGTGCTATTCCATCCGGTTTGCGTTTAGTTGGACCATCATTTATTTTTCAACAGGACAATGACCCCAAACACACCTCCAGGCTGTGTAAGGGCTATCTGACTAAGAGGGGGAGTGATGGTGTGCTACGCCAGATGACCTGGCCTCCACAGTCACCAGACCTGAACCCAATCGAGATGGTTTGGGGTGAGCTGGACCGCAGAGTGAAGGCAAAAGGGCCAACAAGTGCTAAGCATCTCTGGGAACTCCTTCAAGACTGTTGGAAAACCATTTCCGGTGACTACCTCTTGAAGCTCATCAAGAGAATGCCAAGAGTGTGCAAAGCAGTAATCAAAGCAAAAGGAGGCTACTGTGAAGAACCTAGAATATAAGACATATTATCAGTTGTTTCATACTTTTTTGTTAAGTATTTCATTCCACATGTGTTAATCCATAGTTTTGATGCCTTCAATGTGAATCTACAATTTTCAGAGTCCTGAAAATAAAGAAAACTCTATGAATGAGTAGGTGTGTCCAAACTTCTGGTCTGTACTGTATATATATATATATATCTATATATATATATATATATATATATATATAAAAAAATATATATTTATATATTTAAACAAAAAAATGCACACGTTATAATAAATGGATGGAAAATGTTGTAAAATGTGATCCAAAGGTGTATGCGGCCCCCCTGGTCTAGAGGGAATACCAAGAAGAAGTGTCCCAGACCATCGGTTCTGACCTCAGGTATAGATCTTCACATACAACTGTTTCTATACATTTTATATACAGCTCTGTAGATATCGTCCCCCTCTGGCCACAATTATATATGGGACAGAATTCAATCTGCCATTGCAATGCTCAATGATGCTATAGCTATAACATCATGTCCCGGGGATGAGCGCGGACCTCACCGTGAGCTACTTTGCGCCTCTCCTAAAACTGTCAGTCACTTGTCACAACTTCAATGGAAACAAGTCAAGTTTTGAGAACTTTTCTAAGTCTGTATACACTAATAACTATCACAGGAGGAAATCCTGTCTGTACATCCGCAAGACAATGCATCCAGAGAGGACTTCATCTGTAAATAGGGGTTTTTCCTCTTTTGCTAAGCTGTTAAACATGCCAGACGCCCACTGAGCCAAGGATTCCACTTTTCCAGCCTCCTGAATGGCAAATCTACCATTTGATGTAGTAATAAGGGAGCAGAGGATGGGAAAGCTGAATATCAATGCACTGATCTCTGTTACTTACCAAAGTGGTAAATATTGATCCCAGCAGATACATTGTATAGGAGTGATCTCTGCTTCTCCACCTGTTGTGGAAAGACGCCCTGGCATGGTGAGCTGCTGCAGAACCTCTTGTATCTGTGGGTCACACGCTTGCTCCATGCCCGGGCTCTGCAGCACCTGCACACAGTGCACACGTCCCAGGCTGTGAGCGGAATACAGAATGAAGCCCCCTCTTACCAGACTTGACCAGCATGGCCCTGTGCATCCCGGTGCCCGCGGAGTCAGGGACCCTCACCCGGTCAAACCACCTCTGTGACATGCTGCGCCCCCTGCTGTCCGGCCGCGGCGCACCGAGCAGTGCTGCAGCCGCCGGGGATCTGCAGAGCGAGCGCTCGTCCGCAGCGTTTTCTATGAGAGCAGCAGTCATGTGACCTGTGCCTGCTCTGTATTGTACCGGAGCCTCCCCTGCTCCATCCTCCCTGCATCTCAGCCCACACACTCTGCAGAGCATCGCAGCCACAACTTTATGTGTTCTGCAGCCTCCGGGATCCCGCAGCACTGGAGCAAGACACCCGGGTGATGGCTGCCTGCAAATCCCTGCAAGGAAAGGATTAGTAAGGATGATGATAATACTGTAGACATGGGATCATAAATTAGAGGGGCTGTCTACCCCTTATTATAGACATGGGATCATAAATTAGAGGGGTTGTCTACCCCTTATTATAGACATGGGATCACAAATTAGAGGGGTTGTCTACCCCTGATTATAGACATGGGATCACAAATTAGAGGGGTTGTCTACCCTTTATTATAGACATGGGATCACAAATTAGAGGGGCTGTCTACCCCTTATTATAGACATGGGATCATAAATTAAGGGGGTTGTCTACCCTTTATTATAGACATGGGATCACAAATTAGAGGGGTTGTCTACCCTTTATTATAGACATGGGATCATAAATTAGGGGGGTTGTCTACCCTTTATTATAGACATGGGATCACAAATTAGAGGGGGTGTCTACCCTTTATTATAGACATGGGATCATAAATTAAGGGGGTTGTCTACCCTTTATTATAGACATGGGATCATAAATTAGAGGGGTTGTCTACCCCTTATTATAGACATGGGATCATAAATTAGAGGGGTTGTCTACCCCTTATTGTAGATATTGGATCATAAATTAGAGGGGTTGTCTACCCTTTATCATAGGCATGGGATCATAAATTAGAGGGGTTGTCTACCCCTCTTTTTGCTTTAAAATCAAGTTAAATGTGGTCTAAAAAAAAAGTAAAATAAAAAAATATAACAATATATAAGTACACGTATGTGTATATCCTCTCTATGTGTGCATGTACATGTGTATACATACAATACAGTGCAAACGGTTTACGCGGGTGTGGGAATAAAATGCTACAAAATAATGCTTTTAAAAATTGATGTGTAAAGTTATGTTCACACAGGGCGTTTTTGCAACTTTTTTTACATGTTTTTTTTTATTCTTTTTATGCAAATCCATGCTAATAAAACACTGCTTTTACAGTCCCAGCACAGCCTAAAAGATTCCAGAAATCTCCTGCACACACACAATGCAGATTTGTCGCATTTTTAGGCCCCCTTCACACGCACGTGTCTCCGGTACGTGCTAGGTCCGTGCCCGCATGTACCGGAGACAAGGGCACATGTAAACCCATTAAAATCAATGGGTTTATGTGCACGCACGTGTGCAGCCATTGGCCCGTGCCTCCGTGTGGAGCAGACGTGTGTCCATGTGCTCCACACGGATGCATGTCCGTTTTTCTCCGGCAGCTCGGGTGTGACACGGCCCGTATACAGACCACATGGATGTAGTGTGGTTGCGGTCCCACGTGATACGCGCCGGAGAAACACACGTGTCAGAGAAAAAAAATCTTTACTTACCTTCTCCAGCCCTGCTGTCTCTGCCGCTGCTGTCTCTTGCTGCCGACCGCCGCTCATTATGCTCATTTAATATTCACTTCACTGCGGCCGGAAGCAGCAGCAGCGGTGAGTTGGCAGGACCGGAGACCGAAGATCAGCACCACGGACAGCGACGCCAGGGACAGGCGAGTTGAAAGTTCCCGTTCTCCGTGTGTTATCACGGATAACACACGGAGAACACACGTAGTGCCATAAACACGGCACACGGAGGGGAAAACGCACCTTTGACACGTCCGTGAAAAACGTGCGTGATTGTCCCGGACGTGTGAAGGGGGCCTTAAACTGTATGCAAATCCTTATGCCAGCAAAGTCCATTTGAATTCTGAAGTTTTGGGCACATCTTGCTTTTTTCCCCATACAGATTTCCAGTAGAAAATAAACTGTATGTCAATTTTTTCAGCAGTTTTTCACCCCAAATGCATGAAAAACACATTGGAAAAAAACAAATTGAAAACAAGTAAAAATAAAGCAAAAACAAAGTGTTATTTTTCTGCCAAGAGATGCAGATATGATGTAGGAAATTCTGCAACCCAAAACTATGTGTGCGCAAATAGCCTAAGGCGGGCTTTACACGCTGCGATGTCGAGGGCGATTGCACCCGCCCCCATCGTACGGCCGATATGTGGTGATCGCTGCCGTAGCGAACATTATTGCTACGGCAGCGTCACACGCACATACCTGCTCTGCGACGTCGCTGTGACCGGCGATCCGCCTCCTTTCTAAGGGGGCGGTTCGTTCAGCTCAGCGACGTCACAGCAGCGTCACTGAACCGCTGCCCAATAGAAAAGGAGGGGAGGAGATGAGCGGCCGGAACATCCCGCCCACCTCCTTCCTTCCTCCTTTTCCGGTGGACGCAGGTAAGGAGATGTTTGTAGTTCCTGCGGTGTCATACATAGCGATGTGTGCAGCTGCAGGAACGACAAACAACATCGTACCTGCAGCAGCAACGATATTATGGAAATGAACAACGTGTCAACGAGCAACAATTTTGCACGTTTTTGCGCTCGTTGATCGTCGCTCATTTGTGTCACATGCTGCGATGTCGCTACCTGCACCGGATGAGCGTCACTAACGACGTGACCCCCGACGATATATCGGCAGCGATGTCGCAGCGTGTAAAGCACCCCTAAGGCTATGCACAAACTTTACATATTTGTTGCTTTTTATGCGTTTTTCAGTGCAGATTTGTCATAAAATGTCAATATGGAAAGTTCGAATATGGGACTCCTACACAATACAAAAAAGACAAAAGATATTGACTACTGCCAGGTACGACCGGGACACATTTGAGATAACCGTCAACAAACTAAAAGTTGTAGCAGACTTCAACCTACACGGATCAATGATCAGTCAAGATACAGCGATGACACCAGAAGTCAATAGGAGAAAAGCCATGAGTAAATCAACTCAACAATGAAGTCACTGGGCAAGATCCTTAAAATCGAGTATACATTACACTGGTGACAAAGTCACGACTCATACATAGTCTGGTCTTTTCTGTAGTACCCTATGGATGCGAAACATGGACGATGAAGAAACAAGACAGAAGAAGAATCAATACCTTTGAAATGTGGTGCTGGAGAAGGATATTACCATACCATGGATGGCAAGAAGAACAAACAAATCAAGCCAGACATGTCACTCGAAGCAAGGATCACCAAGGTGCAGCTTGCCAACTTTGGGCACATCGTACGAAGAGAGCAATTACTGGAGAAGACATCATGGTCGGAAGAATAGAAGGAACAAGGTGAAGAGGAAGACCAGCAACCCAATGGCTGGATTCAATCAAGATAATAGCAGAGAAAACCCTGGTGGACCTCTCTAGGCGGAGAAGACTCTAGTGGACCTATCTAAGTGGAGCAGACCCTGGTGGACCTATCTAGGTTGCACTAGATCGAGCTTCCTACAGAGTGCTCATCCACCAAGTCGCCATGCCTCAAGATCAAGATCAAGATCAAGAAAAAAAAAATGGTCACAAAACCTGAAGGGAATCCTAATGTTAGAAAAGTGAATGAGATTCTTGAAGTCTCCGGCACATGTTGAGTATTTTCTCTTTGCAGATTTGGTGTAGATTTAAATCTGCAGAATGTCAACTCTTTCAGTGTTTTTGCTGCAGATATCACCCATACCATTAGGGTATGTGCGCACGTTGTGTTTTGGCGTGACAAATAAAATGCAGCGTTTTGTTACTGCATGTGCATTTCAAAATGCGTGCAAAACGCTGCGTTTTGGATGCATTTTGAATGTCTTCTGGATGCGTTCTGGATGCTTGCTCTCCCACAGACAAAACAGGGAAATGCATCCAAAATGCACAAAAGAAGTGACATGTTGCTTTTTAGAACACATTGATTTTGTCAAAAATTTGGCATTCAAAATGCTGCGTTTTAAAACGCAACGTGCGCATAGAATTTGCTTAATTGTCATAGACTTTGCTGGGAACGCAGAACGCGTGCGTTTACGCTGCAGTTCAAAACGCTGCGTTAACGCATGAAAAACGCAACATGCGCAGACCCTTATATGGGAAAAACTGCACAAAGAAAACGCTTCAAAAACGCGGATTTTTGTCTGTGTTTTTCCTGCCAAGAGATGCACAAATGGTGAAGAAAGTTCTGCACCGCATACTTTTCGTGTGCACTTTCCCATGATAGGTTTTTTTTTTTAATCAATTACCAAACTGCAAAGAAATATAAATAAATATTTGTTGTGACCTCCCTTTTCCTGCAAAACAGCATCAATTCTTCAAGGTGCGCACAGGTTTGAAGGAACCTCAGCAGGAGATTGTTACAAACTTCTTGAAGAATTGACCACAGACCTTCTTTGTATGAGACTGGTGAAAATCCTTCTGTCCCTTCATGTGATCCCAGACAGACTCAGCGATATAAGATCAGAGATCCGCGAGGGCCATATGATCACTTTCTGAAGATAATTCTTAAAGGGGTTGTCCAGGCAGCAGATATTCTGCAGACTCGTGAATGCTCTGGTGCCTGTACTGGTAACCAGAAGTTGCCCGACTACAAGTATGGGATTTTATGTGGTCATGTGCTGATTTGAGGTGTGCGACCTTGCTTAATACAAATTAATTCAGAGAGACCGGCTACCTCTAGTTGGAATGTGGCCGGAGGTATGTAACTTGCATACTTGTGGTCACATGATTTCCTGCTTCCAGAGCAAACACCGGATAATCCTGACAGTCTGCACACTGCGTGCTGTGAGGATTTACAAATTTGCAGTCATATAGTGACTTAAGGCTTGCACCCCAAGTCAGGACAACCCCTTTATTGACATTGGCTGTATGATTGGGGTCGTTGTTCTGCTGCAAAATAAATTTGGAGCCAGACGCCTCCAAGATGGTATTGCATGATAGATAAGTATCTGCCTTTATTTCTCAGAATTGAAGACACCAAGAAATGGGTAACAATGAGGACTGTAAGCGCAGTGGTCGGCCACGGAAACTTAGTGCAGCAGATGAAACATAATGCTCACATGCATTAGAAATTGGAAGCAGTGCCATCAGCTCAGAACTAGCTGCAACCAGTGGGATCCACTATATCCATCTATGGTTCGGAGACGTCTGTCCAGAAGTGGTCTTCATGCACAAATTGTGTCCTGAAAGCTAAACCTTCAACATAGAATCAAGGTCAAGTACCTCAACTATGCACAGGAACATATGAAGAAGTGGGGTGCAGAAAAGCTGGGTCCTCTGGACTGATGACTCAAAATGTGTAATATGTGGCTATAATATAACACAAGGCAGTTTGTTTGCTGAAGGGCTGTTTGGCAGTACAACCATGAGTGTCTGCAGGCAATAGTGAAGCATGGTGGAGGGTCTTTGCAAGTTGGGGTTGCTTTTCAGCAAATGGAGTTTTTCAACATGACCACGCCAGGTCGCATGTCTATCGTGCTACTGTGAGCAGTGTGCCTGTTTCCCATCAAGTACATCCGAGACGTCAAGCGTCACCAATTGCAAAGGAGCTGCCAGCAGCGGATCTTGATGATTTTCTCAGCAGTGAGAAGGTGCAGGGATTTCTGCACATGGCCCTGTCACACCGAGATTTGCACACTTCGCTGACTGTCAGGGTGGTGTTGGGCGCTGTTCAGATTGCTGATACAGACACTCCACATGATGGTTTCTCTGGTGTCTGGGTTCAACACAGGCATCGACCTGCTGTGTGCTGATTCATAGGCAGGCTAGCAAGAGTTAATATCTACTAGTCTGCTTACTCCTTTGGTCACCTGTTATCACGAGGCCCATACCATCTGCTCCCCTCCTATTTAGGCTGGTTGAAACCTTCCACCCATGTCAGCTGTAGCTTATTCTATGTTGGTCTGTGAGGTGTGGTGTCCCAGACTTACTTGTAAAAGTTGTGCTCGTTGCTTGGTGCGGTTGTGGAGTAGCTGTTGTTTTGTAGCTTCCTTTCTGCTCTTGTTTTTCCTCCTGAACCTCTTATTATTTTTACCTTTGTGTGTGCATATTTTATCACAGTTTCGGCTTTCCCTTGTCTGTATTTTTCTGTGGGTTTCATCTCAGTCCTGTACCGCCCCTCCCTAGGGGGATGGGGAATCATATCAGGACTGGGCAGGAGCAGGGCCAGGAAGGAGACTCAGGCCTCTCCACTAGCAGGGGACAGCTTAGGATCCCGGTTCCCTGCTATTATTATTATTTATTATTATAGCGCCATTTATTCCATGGCGCTTTACAAGTGAAAGAGGGTATACGTACAACAATCATTAACAGTACAAAACAGACTGGTATAGGAGGAGAAAGGACCCTGCCCGCGAGGGCTCACAGTCTACAGGGAATGGGTGATGGTACAATAGGTGAGGACAGAGCTGGTTGCGCAGTGGTCTACTGGACTGAGGGGTTATTGTAGGTTGTAGGCTTGTTGGAAGAGGTGGGTCTTGAGGATCCTCTTGAAGCTTTCCACGGTAGGGGAGAGTCTGATATGCTGGGGTAGAGCATTCCAGAGTATGGGGGAGGCACGGGAGAAATCTTGTACACGATTGTGGGAAGAGGAGATAAGAGAGGAGTAGAGAAGGAGAGCTTGTGAGGACCTGAGGTTGCGTGCAGGTAGGTAACGGGAGACTAGGTCACAGATGTAAGGAGAAAGGTTGTAGATGGCTTTGTATGTCATGGTTAATGTTTTGAACTGGAGTTGTTGGGCGATGGGAAGCCAGTGAAGGGATTGGCAGAGTGGCGAGGCTGAGGAATAGCGAGGGGAGAGGTGGATTAAGCGGGCCGCAGAGTTTAGGATAGATTGGAGGGGTGCAAGAGTGTTGGAAGGGAGGGCAGAAAGCAGGAGGTTGCAGTAGTCGAGGCGGGATATGATGAGGGCATGTACTAATGTTTTTTCTGATTCTTGGTTAAGGAAAGCACGGATCCGGGAGATATTTTTGAGTTGTAGTCTGCATGAGGTGAAGAGGGCTTGGATGTGCGGCTTGAAGGATAGAGCAGAGTCGAGGTAGACTCCAAGGCAACGAGCTTGTGAGACTGGGGAGAGTGAGCAACCATCACGTTTGATGGAAAGGCTTGGTGGGAGTTGAGTGAGGAGGAGGAAAGACAATTAACTGTTTTGTCTATGTTAAGTTTTAGGAATCGCGCAGAGAAGAAGGATGAAATAGCAGAGAGACATTGTGGAATATTGGTTAGCAGAGAGGTAACGTCAGGTCCAGAGAGGTAGATCTGTGTGTCATCGGCATAGAGATGATACTGAAAGCTGTGTGACTCTATGAACTGTCCCAGGCCGAAGGTGTAGATGGAGAACAGCAGGGGTCCAAGAACTGAGACTTGGGGGACACCAACAGATAGGGGGCGAGATGAGGAAGTGGTATGAGAATGGGAGACGCTAAAAGTTCGGTCGGTTAGGTATGAGGAGATCCAAGATAGGGCCAAGTCTGTGATGCCCAGAGATGAGAGAGAGAATCTGTAGTAGGAGGGAGTGGTCTACTGTGTTGAAGGCAGAGGACAGGTCCAGGAGGAGGAGGATAGAGTAGTGTTGTTTGGCTTTGGCGGTTAGTAGGTCATTGGTGACTTTGGTTAGGGCAGTTTCAGTAGAGTGATGCGGTCGGAAGCCAGATTATCCCATAATCATTGTGACAGGCGCTAATTGTTGATCCTAAATAAATTGAGACGTAGAATTTTATTTCCATTTTTTGTTTGCATATAATTAACATGTCTATAAATCCTGTGATATGCATAATTCCATGACTTTTGCATTTCTGGTGCTGCAATCTCAATGTTGAGGAGTGTATATGTATATTCACCCAGTGTTCTCCTGCTTCTCATCAATGCCTTTTTTCCTGTGATGAATTCTGTATTTCTCTTTCTAGAAAATTATGAAACCTTACTCTAGACTTACTGGCATTAATCAGGGCACATACAGTTAGGTCCAGAAATCTTTGGACAGTGACACAATTTTGGCGAGTTGGGCTCTGCATGCCACCACATTGGATTTGAAATGAAATCTCTACAACAGAATTCAAGTGCAGATTGTAACGTTTAATTTGAAGGTTTGAACAAAAATATCTGATAGAAATTGTAGGAATTGTACACATTTCTTTACAAACACTCCACATTTTAGGAGGTCAAAAGTAATTGGACAAATAAACCAAACCCAAACAAAATATTTTTATTTTCAATATTTTGTTGCGAATCCTTTGGAGGCAATCACTGCCTTAAGTCTGGAACCCATGGACATCACCAAACGCTGGGTTTCCTCCTTCTTAATGCTTTGCCAGGCCTTTACAGCCGCAGCCTTCAGGTCTTGCTTGTTTGTGGGTCTTTCCGTTTTAAGTCTGGATTTGAGCAAGTGAAATGCATGCTCAATTGGGTTAAGATCTGGTGATTGACTTGGCCATTGCAGAATGTTCCACTTTTTTGCACTCATGAACTCCTGGGTAGCTTTGGCTGTATGCTTGGGGTCATTGTCCATCTGTACTATGAAGCGCCGTCCGATCAACTTTGCGGCATTTGGCTGAATCTGGGCTGAAAGTATATCCCGGTACACTTCAGAATTCATCCGGCTACTCTTGTCTGCTGTTATGTCATCAATAAACACAAGTGACCCAGTGCCATTGAAAGCCATGCATGCCCATGCCATCACGTTGCCTCCACCATGTTTTACAGAGGATGTGGTGTGCCTTGGATCATGTGCCGTTCCCTTTCTTCTCCAAACTTTTTTCCTCCCATCATTCTGGTACAGGTTGATCTTTGTCTCATCTGTCCATAGAATACTTTTCCAGAACTGAGCTGGCTTCATGAGGTGTTTTTCAGCAAATTTAACTCTGGCCTGTCTATTTTTGGAATTGATGAATGGTTTGCATCTGGATGTGAACCCTTTGTATTTACTTTCATGGAGTCTTCTCTTTACTGTTGACTTAGAGACAGATACACCTACTTCACTGAGAGTGTTCTGGACTTCAGTTGATGTTGTGAACGGGTTCTTCTTCACCAAAGAAAGTATGCGGCGATCATCCACCACTGTTGTCATCCGTGGACGCCCAGGCCTTTTTGAGTTCCCAAGCTCACCAGTCAATTCCTTTTTTCTCAGAATGTACCCGACTGTTGATTTTGCTACTCCAAGCATGTCTGCTATCTCTCTGATGGATTTTTTCTTTTTTTTTCAGCCTCAGGATGTTCTGCTTCACCTCAATTGAGAGTTCCTTAGACCGCATGTTGTCTAGTCACAGCAACAGCTTCCAAATGCAAAACCACACACCTGTAATCAACCACAGACCTTTTAACTACTTCATTGATTACAGGTTAATGAGGGAGACGCCTTCAGAGTTAATTGCAGCCCTTAGAGTCCCTTGTCCAATTACTTTTGGTCCCTTGAAAAAGAGGAGGCTATGCATTACAGAGCTATGATTCCTAAACCCTTTCTCCGATTTGGATGTGAAAACTCTCATATTGCAGCTGGGAGTGTGCACTTTCAGCCCATATTATATATAGAATTGTATTTCTGAACATGTTTTTGTAAACAGCTAAAATAACAAAACTTGTGTCACTGTCCAAATATTTCTGGACCTAACTGTATATATATTGTTTCAGCCATTAGTTTGCCCCACACATACACAAACAGTAGTTCTTGAAAACAGGTCATCCCCATTGTTAGGGTTAGGGCCAAAAAACGACTTGGATGCAGAATAGATTAGGAAAGACACACAACCTGACGATCAGGCACGTTAACCAGCAGGCATAAGTAGACAATATCTCACCCATCCCAATCACCTCTACATATGTTCCTTTTTTACAGTTTCTTATTGTCTTTATTTTTAATGAGGGGAAAGATCACATGTGATAAGCCTGAAATGGTTAAGACGACCTCTTCCAGCTACAAGTCACTTCATCTTGCCAGACATCCATCTTGGTGCAATAATTGTAGAAAAAGACATGGACGCACATCCAAAATCATACTTTGATCTAAAGCCGCCAGGCAAAAATTTATATACCTGAACATGAGGTTCTTGGTTTAATAATAATAATAAGTTTTATTTCTATAGCGCCAACATATTCTGCAGCGCTTTACAATTCAGAGGGGACATGTACAGACAATATGAGACAATACAAAATAACAAAATTAAAGATACCAGCAGGAGTGAGGGCCCTGCTCGCAGGCTACAGTCTATGAGAAAATAGGGGAGACACAAAAGGTGAATGGGGGGAGAAAAGCTTGTGGCTCAGTGGTTAGCACAGCAGCCTTGCAGCGCTGGGGTCCTGGGTTCAAATCCCAAAAAAGGATACTATCTGCAAGGAGTTTGTATGTTCTCCCCATGTCTGCGTGGGTTTCCTCCAGGCTCCCCGGCCCCCTCCCACACTCCAAAGACATACAGATAGGGACTCTAGATTGTGAGCCCCAAAGGGGACAGTGTTTCCAATGTATGTAAAGCGCTGTGGAATTAATAGCATTATATAAATGAATAAAATTATTATTATTATTATATATGGTCTAGCCATCGATTTAATAGGGTATACAAAACCAGCTGCATGAACCCGTCATCGGCCAGAATTTATACAGAGTTTAACATTCTAATCAGACTGTATGAAACCGCTGCCATGTCATCGCGAACCTCTGACTTAACTTATTTTAAACCTTAAAGGTGCTGCGCGCTGACCACCGCCGCAGCAACAATGCACCAGCGGGGCAGGTGACTTGGTTACTCACAACACCATGCTGCAAGGCAGAGCCCCCATGGCTCCAGGCCGCACCGCCCCACTGACACAAAACCACCACAGCAATGGCCGCTACAGAGCACCAGCACCCATGTGGCCATTTTACTTCCCCTTTAACAGTGCCATCCTCCTGTTTACTGCTCCCATAACTGCTGGCCCAGTGCCCATCTACTGTAGCTGTCATAACGTGGTGTCTTTAGTGTGGGGTTTTTTTTTCTTTCAAGAAAAATCTCATTCTCATGGTGTTTTTTTTATTTTTATTGAAGCTTTGACTTGTAGATTGTTTTATTAAAAAACTCAAAATGTTAATTATTTCAGCATTTTTACTAAAGTTTTTCCCCATTTAGATCAAAATGGCTTAGCCCCAAAAATAGGATAAAAACGCATGAAAAAACACACATAACATGTGTCACTTAAGCCATGGTTTTCGGGCCGTAGCCTTCATTTTTCATGCGCTTAAAAAAAACAAAAAAAAAAACATGAAAAACACTTTGCGTGAAAATACCTTAGGAAATGTATGCAGCTTTGGTACCAAAACGGCACCCAAAAAATGTGGCAAACAACGCAGCGTGCGCACATAGCCTAAAAGTTCTCTATATGAAAAGTGTCCCACAGATAAAGGCCTCAAAAGATATAGTGATCTATAAATAATGCTATAAAAATGTATATTGCCTCCAAAAAGTATGGTCTCATCAGGGTGCGAATATTGTTTAATGTGACAATCGCCCCCTGGGATCAGATTTACTGGGGAACTGTATAGGCCACAAAATCAGTCTTTACAGAAACAAAAGGATCAGACATGAAGGAAGGCCTCGTTGTCCATAGCAACCAATCACAGATCAGCTTCTATTTCGTAAACTGTTCTGGCAAAATGAAAGCTGCGCTGTGATTGGCTGCTATGGACAACGAGGCCTTTCTTCATGTGTGATCCTTTTGTTTCCGTAGAGACAAGCAGCGGCAGACATGTCTAGTAGCCACTCATCCCCATCTTTTGCAGCATTAATGTGCATCGCTCCAGTCATAGCAAATCACTATGGAGAATATAGAAACATACAGAAAATATAAATAAGTGAATCTATAGATTACGGTGTCTGTGGGTTATGGCTACACGGCTGATATCAGTGAGACGACTCCTCCCGAGGTGCAGTGACGAGGGGGAGGAAGCGCTTTATAAGATTCAGTATAATATCTAATTACTGTCACCTCCTCCAGGTCACAGTTATGGTCGATATGTAGTATATAATGACAGGAGCGATTACTAATGCGAGCGTCCATCTCTCCTCACAATACGTGTAGTACAACATCAGGGATTGATGGCCTTTCCCTATATCCAGCCCTACTGCCCTAGCAACGCAGTCATTCAAAGGTTTCACTGTACGTCATGGCAATCTCAGGAAGAAACCGAGGTGTATCCTTGACAAGAGCGCTATTGTCAAGTAGCCGGCCTGTAGTTTCATTGATTCAGGGCCAGCTATAGAAATCCTAACAAGAAAGGCAGAAAATGTAACTATTGTGCAAGATAATTGGGATCCCTGGAAATTATAGAATGACATTGAGTTCTTCAAGTGCAGAAGCAACATCTAGACATCATAAATGCAAATACAATGGCCGCCTCTTATAGGGCCTTCTACAGCCGTCAGTCACCCAAATTCTAGATTAGGGAGGGTACCAGTGGTCAGACCAGCACCAATCAAATACTTATCACTTGCTATTGACCAGAATGTTACTAGTAGTGATGAGCGGGCACTGCCATGCTCGGGTGCTCAGTTCTCGTAACTAGTGATGAGCCAGCACTACCATGCTCGGGTGCTCAGTACTGGTAACTAGTGATGAGCGGGCACTACCATGCTCAGATGCTCAGTACTCGTAACTAGTGATGAGCCAGCACTACCATGCTCAGGTGCTCAGTACTGGTAACTAGTGATGAGCGGGCACTACCATGCTCGGGTGCTCAGTACTGGTAACTAGTGATGAGCCAGCACTACCATGCTCAGGTGCTCAGTACTGGTAACTAGTGATGAGCGGGTACTACCATGCTCAAGTGCTCAGTACTCGTAACTAGTGGTGAGCGGGCACTACCATGCTCGGGTGCTCAGTTCTCGTAACTAGTGATGAGCGGGCACTACCATGCTCGGGTGCTCAGTTCTCGTAACTAGTGATGAGCGGGCACTACCATGCTCGGGTGCTCAGTTCTCGTAACTAGTGATGAGCGGGCACTACCATGCTCAGGTGCTCAGTACTCGTAACTAGTGATGAGCAGGTACTATCATGCTCGGGTGCTTAGTACTCGTAACTAGTGATGAGCGGGCACTACCATGCTCAGGTGCTCGGTACTCGTAACTAGTGATGAGTGGGCACTATCATGCTCTGGTGCTTGGTACTCGTAACTAGTGATAAGCGGACACTACCATGCTCAGGTGGTCGGTACTCGTAACTAGTGATGAGTGGGCACTATCATGCTCTGGTGCTTGGTACTCTAAACTAGTGATAAGTGAGCACTCTTGACGTTATCTCCTGGCTTCCAACTTTCGGCTCACATCTGACTTCGGCTTTACTTGCTCCTCTGTTCTTGATGTGACATCCCGGCACTGACCTTCAGCTAACCAACCTCTCTATTACATCCCTGCTCTGGTGCTAGTAACCTTTAGTGGGCTTGCGCTAAACTGCACTTAGGAGCCTTCCATCCACCCTGTGTTCCTGCGCCCCCTAGTGGTAGCATCCCAGCTGGGCCCTGTAGTACCATCTAGTCTGGCAGTATGGGTGGATGTGTGTGCTGTACAGTTTGATTTGGTCAATAGGACACCGTGAGAAGCTGTCTGCGGATAAGGACTATTGGACCAATGGACGTAGAGCGCAGTCCACAGCTCTAAGGGATGCAGACTTTTTCCAGCTCAGACCGCTGGTTCTGTCGATCTCATTGTTGTTTTTTATTAGATATACTCTTGTTTGTCAGATTAAGTTACTCAGAAGGCCAGGCACGAGATTGGTAATTAGAATAAGCATTCCATTACACTTGTTAGTGTCTCAAGGGCCTCAATTAAGCCACTGTTTTTCCAGCCACTAGTTCCATTATGTGGATGGCGATTGTAGACCCAGTGGAGCCGTCACCAAAGTGGGTCTCACATGCAGTCCCAGTTGAGGGGCTTGGTCTCAGGAAATACCTCCACCAATGCTCAGCTAGCTTTGGGGGCGTGTTTCCTGATGGTCAGGCTCAATCCCAGGGCGATGGCTTGGGGTACTTAGGACACTGACAAGGGGATAGATAGGAGGTTGTTGCTGGCTGGAGCTGCATACATAAGCTACGGTCATGCTATCCATTGTCTGGAGGAGCATAGGCTGTGACTGCAGACTATTTCGGACAGAGATACAAAAGCGGTGAGCCAACCAAAACTTGGAAGACCGTGGATATCACCTGTATTGGGGGCAGTACAACTACCGGTTTGGGATCTCGTGGACTGTAAGAATCTCATTTGGTCATCTAACCGGGGTTGCTGTAAGACCATGCATGGAAGAAATAAAAATAATTGCAATGTTAACCTGCCTAGGTGATTAATACAACCCACAACCTCAGATCTTCACAGACACCACCACACCCGGCTAAAACTTCCAGCAAAAGGATTGACATACAGTATATTACTTTACTTGTCTGGTACACACCTCATGACTTCAGATCCTGTTACATAGGCAAATCTATCATTTCCTCACTATTCTTCCATTTTCCAATTCTCCACATTTACTGTTCTCCTGGTTCTGACCCGGCTCCCTGCCCATTTTTTGCCAGCCTGCACCATTGGCCAGCAGTTTTTTTTTATCAGGAATGTCTCGGGACATTTGTCCATTCATCGTTCCTTCAATTATATGAAGTTTGCCAGTGCCATATGGTGAAAATCAGCCCCACACCATGATGTTCCCACCTCCCCTGGTGTTAGTATTTTTGGGGTGAATTGCCTTTTGGCCTCCAAACATGGAGTGTACTATGGACTCCAAAGAGTTCAATTTTGGTCTCATCTGACCAGACTATATTTTTCTAGTACTTCACAGGCTTCTCTAAATGTTGTTGAGCAAACATTAAATGCTCTTGAACCTGCGTTTTGTTCACCAATGGAGTCTTGTGTGGTGAGCGTGCACACAGGAGCGTGCATACAGGCCATGAAGGGGGAGTGCATTACGTATTGTTTTCTTTGAAACAATTGTGCCTGCTGATTCTATTTGTTTCTGTAGTTCTCCACAAGTGGTCCTTGGACAAGTCTTCTAATAATGCATCTTCTGTGTGAAATCTTGTGGGGAGCAACTTTTTGTGGCCAATTTATGGTGAAATTATTTTCTTTCCAATTCCGGATTATGGCTCCAACAGTGATCACTGGACCCTTCAGTAGCTTAGATATTGTTCTGTAACCAATGCCATCAATATATTTTGTAACAATAAGGCTGTCAAGATCTTTAAACAGCTCACTGGTTTTACCCATCGTGAGATGTTTCTTGTGTGGCACCTTGGTAATAAGACACCTTTTATAGGCCATCAATTGAACCAGGTGATTTTATTTTTCCCTAAGTGGCAGAATTGCTTTCTAATTACAGATAGATTTCACCTGGTGTCATCACATTTCATGATGATGACTTTTTGCACCTCTTTCTCTTCATGTGTTCAATACTTTTTCCCAGTCGTTTCTCATCATTGCACATAAATTAAAGCACCACTCCATAGTTTTTTTTCAGGGACGGAGTGGTGCTTTAAATATAAGCCCCATGCCTCTTTCATATTTTCACCTTCTGGCGTCTTCACCTTTTACCAATACCGCTCAGGTCTCTCAGCGCCAAGTTCTGACTATAACTTCTGACTGGCCGGAAGTCAGAAGTTATGTCACAAGCACTCAATGCATTTGTATGAGGGTCAAAACAAGGCCAGGACGAGACCAAGACAAGACCAGAATAAGGCCAAAAAAAAAGAAGCCAGAACGAGTCAGGAACAAGGCTCTCATGGAGGCGCATAGAGTTGTGAACGCTGGTGCGCTCCATGAAACACCAGAGAGTGCTGGCGGGTCACAAAATGCCAAGACTGACCGGAGCGGCGGCAGGAAGGTGAGTATCAGACAGGGGTCATTGGACTTAGGGGTACTTTGCACGCTGCGACATCGATAGCCGATGCTAGCGATGCCGAGCGCGATAGTACCCGCCCCCGTCGCACATGCCATATCTTGTGATAGCTGCCATAGCGAACATTATCGCTACGGCAGCTTCACACGCACATACCTGCCCTGCGACGTCGCTCTGGCCGGCGACCCGCCTCCTTCTTAAGGGATCGGGTCGTGCGGCGTCACAGCGACGTCACATGGCAGGCGGCCAATAGAAGCGGAGGGGCGGAGATGAGCGGGACGTAAACATCCCACTTCCTTCCTTCCGCATAGCCGGTGGAGGCAGGTAAGGAGATGTTCCTCTCTTCTGCGGCTTCACACACAACGATGTGTGCTACCGCAGGAGCGAGGAACAACATCGTATCTCCTATTAGTGCGACATTATGAAAATGTCCGACACTACACAGATCACCGATTTACGACGCTTTTGCGATCGTTTATTGGCGCATCTAGGCTTTACACGTTGCGAAATAGTTACCGGCGCCGGATGTGCGTCACTTTCGATTTGACCCCGACGATATCGCAGTAGCGATGTCGCAACGTGCAAAGTACCCCTTAGACTTAAAGCACCATTCCAGGGATGCAATAAAACCCCCCAACTGGAGTGGTGCTTTAGATTATGGTCATCAATGGTTTGATTCCTTTTCCGGTGTGGATTGGATGGGTTGTTACCGAAATCTGGTAAGAAATTAATTTCAATAGCACCTTTTGAAAAATTATTGACGTGTCCAATACATATTTCGCCCGCTGTATAAATATATTTTAAATTCTGGACAATATCTCCGTTGAGTGATTCACCGGCCGTGCCGGACACTCGACGCTCAGCACTACCTTGCCGGACGGCTGCATTGAATACTCGGTGACATTGGTAAACAAAGGCATAAGTCAGATGTGGTAGCTCTGTTTGTGAATAGCTTTTCTGTCGTCTGTCAGTAGCTTGTACTTGCCAAGGTACAACTTGTTCTCATAATGCCGCTCAGTATAGGTCCATTTCCATGGCAACCAGAATAATTACATGCCATTGGGAAGCCTCTTAATATATATATATAGCAAGACTGGTGGGCGAGAAGTTTTTTCGTGCTGATTGACATCTCTGTGCCACATCCAGGAGTTGCCAAGGCTTAGTGAATTCGCAGGTCGTATACTGCTGCTTGCCTATTTATCTCCTTTATTTTATGCTTTTCCCACAACTGAGGTTTGAGTTTCTGCAAAAATAGCAGCGTTAGAGTTGCTGGCGTTAGCTGGATAGAAGACAATCCCCCCACACACACTCTTGTCATATATATCAATTGCTAACATGTTAAAGGGAACGTGTCAGATGCAATATGCCCCCGGACCACGAGCAGTTCTGGGGGTATATTGCTAATCCATGCCTAACTGTCCCTGTATACACTAGCATAGATAGAGATCTTTAAAAAAAAGTATTTCTAAAGATCCTTTATGATATGCTAATGAGTTCAGGGACTAGTCCCCTGGGCATTAGTTACCTTAGCTAGCCAGCCCCTTCAGCATGTTAGCACACCCCTGTGGGCGTGCTAACATTCAAAGAGGGCGGAATGAGCGCAGGAACTAACCCCTTTGTGACTAGTCCCTGTGCTCATTAGCATATCATAAAGGATATTTAGAAATACTTTTTCTATACATCCCTTTATCTATGCTACTAGATACAGGGGCGGTTAGGCAGTGATTAGCAATATACCCCCAGAACTGCTCGTGGTTCTAGGTGCTTATTGCACCTGACAGGTTCACTTTAAATTAAATTATCGGCTAAATATTCTTTTTATTAATAAGGAAGTTTTTTATTATTCTTTTCTAGTTTCTCATATTTTCATGATTTACAGATATGTTGTGATTGTTGGCTTGCAGCCGTTCCACCATAAAACTAGACAAATAGACACCACACTGATGTAACTTACCCTTGTACTAATGGCTATGGTCACCCACCAGACTGCATTAATACCCCTACCTCCTAACTGCCCTGGATCCAGCAAGATATTCCTGGACATGAAAAGCGTTTGCTGGAGCTCGTTGGCATGCACCAATTATATTTCAACTCTATTGGCATCCTGAGCAAGGCAGTGGTCGTTTTGGAGGTGTGTTGGTGGTCATCATCATGTTGGAATAAGAGGGGAGGGGATCATGCTCTGCTTCAGTATGTCAGAGGATATGTTAGCATTCATGGTTCCCTCAATGAATTGTAGCTCCACACAGCTGGCAGCACTTGTGCAGCCCCAAACCATGAGACTATCACCATCATGCTTGACTGTAGGCAGAACACACTTGTCTTTGTCCTCTTCACCTGGAGCCACTGCACACGCTTGACACTATCTGAACTAATTGAGTTTATCAAGGTCTCAGTAGACCCAAGGACATGGTTCCAATAATCCATGCCTTCAGCAAACTGTTTGCGGCTTTCTTGTGCATCATCTTTAGAAGAGGCTTCCTACTGCGAAGACGACAATGCAGATCAATTTGATACAGTATGCAATGTATGGTCTGAGCACTGACAGGCGCCCCCCGTTGTAACCTCTGCAGCAATACTGGCAGCACTCATACGTCTATTTAGAAAAGACAACCTCTGCATATGACGTTGACCACATGCACTCAACTTCTTTGGTCAACCATGGTGATGCCTGTTCTGAGTGGAACTTGTTAAACTGCTGTATGGTCTTATCCACTGTGTGGCGGCTTAGTTTTTAGGGTGTTGGCAAGCATTAATGACATCCGACTGCAGTCCAATGTTTCACACGCACCCATAGACTTGTATGGGTGCGTGTGATCCGAGACACGCTGCCAGTCACAGCATGCTGCGATTGTTTTCTCATGCCAAGTCGGTGAGTAAAGTTGACTTTCACGGGCGGAGTCTCCTTAAGTGTCTTGGAGCCAAAAGCTTTACTCTGGCCCTTCTGGCAAACCCCCTGATCCCCTCCTCTAAGAGAATAGACGTGGAGCTACAGAAAGGGAGAGTGTCATGAACTTTACTGTAGCATTAGGCTGGGTTGTGCTGGGACTCACAGGACCAGTAAGTATGGAATCAATCGAGAGGGAACCAAAAGTGTGTCTGAATATGCTTTGTACAACTGAAACATGCTGGAAGATATGTGTCCACCGTGTCATGTATCTTGTTGATGAAGAGAAACTGTTAAGTAATGTCCCGTTGTTTGAACTGAGTTGGTGGTCTTCTTTTCGATACGAGACGTCAACTTGTCCAGGCCAGAAGAAAACATCCTCATGTGGTCTACATGGGCGTATTGCTCACACAACTAAAGTCCACACACCCAGCCAGGACCACGTCATCCATGTAGCGTGTCAAGGCATCAGGAATCAACAACTTGCCCACGACTACTGCTTTGTGGCACCCTACAATGGGAACGGAGCTAATATGATATATTTTTTTTTATTAGCTAGTGCACTATTCTGCGTGGGTGAACAACATAATGTGGGAGGGAGAACCTTGGGTCATCATATTGTGTGCTGCATGATAATTAGGAGCCCTGTTATAACTTTACAGTTCACAAAGCACTAACACATGCACATACTGAGTGTGTTTGGCCCTTCCAGGCCGGTCTCAGCTCCACCTGAAAAGATCATTTCCGATCGGATTCCTCTCAACTATAGGTCTCACATCTGCTGCACAAGATCTTGGCTGGCATCTGTACCCCCACAGTACACCAGACAAATTCTAAATGGTGAACTACATATTGGGAGGACATACAAACTGTTATAGTTGTGTAGCAACTCACAAGGGATAAAAGATAACACTACCAAAATGGCAACTGACCCTGCCGGTTCCTGTACAGTCTAGAGATCCCAACCCCACACGCTCTAGTAGTTCCTGTGCGAGTTGGAATACCCTGACCACAGACTAAATGTTGGCAACTTGGAACTATTCTGCCTGATTGGCCATCGAGTGCCTCATGTTCCTTCTGAAGACCCGGAGGGTAGAGCGGAGTGCAAATTACCTACAGAAGGGAAGGTGTGCTGAAGAATAAATGCATACAAGAGTGAGTAAAGCAAATACAAAATACAAGAAACTGTAAATATTTCTAAAGAATATGCCACCTACTTACTAGCAACCTACAGATGATTTGTGCAAGGTGGAGAACATAAACAGCAGAGAGGTCTCCTAGCTGGTCTTCCACTGACTGACATAAACAATAATACAGCTGGACATCAAAATGAGAATATTACCAGCAGGAAATACTATCAGGGGTAAAGTATTTAAAGTCGCACCCAAAAGGTGATCGGGCAGACACATGAGTAAATGTGTAACATCAGTAACAAATAAGTGTTGTGACTAGTCCATCATGGGAGGGGTCAAATGGAAGGGAGAGTGATGGTTCATTCTGGAGGAGTCAGTTATGACCTAGTGAGTAAAACAATCGAGTAGAAGAAAGGGTTAAAAATCTGCGCTGCCACACAGTCCAAACGATGTATAATATAGCATGGTTTATTATTCAACGCGTTTCAAAGCCCTCAAGGCTTCTTCATCAGGACAAATCATCAAGATTTAGTGACTGAAAGTGACAGATGTGTAGTTGATCGGTCGTGAAGGTCGCATATAGTGAGTGGTTTGTGGCAACAAAAGGGAAAGGAGAAAAGATAGAAGACAAAACAACGTGAACCTCAAGTGTTGACAGAGACAAGAAGTCTGAACAGTGTTGAAACAAGAAACCGAGCCTTGAATGGAGTGGTCTCTGACAATAGGAGCTGGAGGACCAGACTCTAATGGCCAGGTTCCTTAACTGTCAAGGCAATGGGTTAATCTTCACTAGCGTGTGAATGTGGTCAACTAAAGGTTTCCCTCTAGATATCTGAGAGTGCAAAGCTTTACTCCGGTCATAATGGGACTCTTAATGAGACTGGACATGGGACTGCAGGAGGGAAAATTGACCGTGACAAATTGTACTGTAACGCTAGGCTGCGTTTCATTGGAACGCTCAGGACCAGATCTGAAGCAACCCAGTAGGAACTTAAGCGGGCTTTACATGCTACGATATATCTAACGAGATGTCGGCGGGGTCACGTCGTAAGTGACGCACATCCGGCATCGTTAGTGATATCGTAGCGTGTGACAGCTATGAACGAGCAGAAATACTCACCTTCTCGTTCATCGTTGACACGTCGCTCATTTTCTAAAAATCGAACGTCCGGTTGTTCATTGTTCCCGAGGCAGCACACATCGCTCCGTGTGACACCCCGGGAACGATGAACTGCAGCTTACCTGCGTCCCACCAGCAATGCTGAAGGAAGGAGGTGGGCGGGATGTTTACGTCCCGCTCATCTCCACCCCTCCGCTTCTATTGGCCGGCCGCTGTGTGACGTCGCTGTGACGCCGAACATCCCTCCCCCTTCAGGAAGTGGATGTTCGCCGCCCACAGCGAGGTCGTTTGTATGGTAAGTACGTGTGACGGGGGGTTACAACATTGTGCGACACGGCCAACAAATTGCCCGTGTCGCACAAATGATGGGGGCGGGTGCGATCGCAAATGCGATCGCATGAGAAATCGACACATGTAAAGCAGCCTTTAGACTGTGTCTGAACATGTCTTGCAAAATTGTAATGTACCGGAATATATGTGCTCGTTATCTGGAGCGTGAAGTTGTAACAGACAATGAACCGTACAGGGAAGTGTTGTTTAAAATCAATTGCTGGTCTTGTGAGTATGAGTCGTCATCTGGTCTTCGCCAGCCGACTTCAGCGGCAGAATGGGGCCTACATGGCTTCCCAGCCCACACAGGGAAAGCCCACACACCGAGTCAATCCCTCGCCCACAGCTACAGTCATATGAAAAAGTTTGGGCACCCCTATTAATGTTAACCTTTTTTCTTTATAACAATTTGAGGTTTTGCAGCAGCTATTTCAGTTTCATATATCTAATAACTGATGGACTCAGTAATATTTCTGGATTGAAATGAGGTTTATTGTACTAACAGAAAATGTGCAATCTGCATTTAAACAAAATTTGACCGGTGCAAAAGTATGGGCATCTCAACATAAAAATGACATTAATATTTTGTAGATCCTCCTTTTGCAAAAATCACAGCCTCTAGTCGCTTCCTGTAGCTTTTAATGAATTCCTGGATCCTGGATGAAGGTAGATTTGACCATTCCTGTTTACAAAACAATTTCAGTTCAGTTAAGTTTGCTGGTCACCGAGCATGGACAGCCGCTTCAAATCATCCCACAGATGTTCAATGATATTCAGGTCTGGGGACTGGGATGGCCATTCCAGAACATTGTAATTGTTCCTCTGCATGAATGCCTGAGTAGATTTGGAGCTGTGTTTTGGATCATTGTCTTGCTGAAATATCCATCCCCTGCGTAACTTCAACTTCGTCACTGATTCTTGCACATTATTGTCAAGAATCTGCTGATGCTGAGTTGAATCCATGCGACCCTCAACTTTAACAAGATTCCCGGTGCCGGCATTGGCCACACAGCCCCAAAGCATGATGGAACCTCCACCAAATTTTACTGTGGGTAGGTAGCAAGTGCTTTTCTTGGAATGCCGTGTTTTTTTGCCTCCATGCATAACGCCTTTTTGTATGACCAAACAACTCAATCTTTGTTTCATCAGTCCACAGGACCTTCTTCCAAAATGTAACTGGCTTGTCCAAATGTGCTTTTGCATACCTCAGGTGACTCTGTTTGTGGCGTGCTTGCAGAAACGGCTTCTTTTGCATCACTCTCCCATACAGCTTCTCCTTGTGCAAAGTGCGCTGTATTGTTGACCGATGCACATTGACACCATCTGCAGCAAGATGATGCTGCAGGTCTTTGGAGGTGGTCTGTGGATTGTCCTTGACTGTTCTCACCATTCTTCTTCTCTGCCTTTCTGATATTTTTCTTGGCCTGCCACTTCTGGGCTTAACAAGAACTGTACCTGTGTTCTTCCATTTCCTTACTATGTTCCTCACAAGTGGAAACTGACAGTTTAAATCTCTGAGACAACTTTTTGTACCTTCCCCTGAACAACTATGTTGAATAATCTTTGTTTTCAGATCATTTGAGAGTTGTTTTGAGGAGCCCATGATGCCACTCTTCATATGAGATTCAAATAGGAGAACTACTTGCAAGTGGCCATCTTAAATACCTTTTCTCATGATTGGATACACCTGCCTATGAAGTTCAAATCTCAATGAGGTTACAAAACCAATTTAGTGCTTTAGTAAGTCAGTAAAAAGTAGTTAGGAGTGTTCAAATCAAGAAATTGATAAGGGTGCCCATACTTTTGCACCGGTCAAATTTTGTTTAAATGCGGATTGCACATTTTTTGTTAGTACAATAAACCTCATTTCAGTCCAGAAATATTACTCAGTCCATCAGTTATTAGATATATGAAACTGAAATAGCTTTTGCAAAAACCCAAATTGTTATAAAGAAAAAAGGTTAACATTAATAGGGGTGCCCAAACTTATTCATATGACTGTACCTCCACACGCCACTCAAGTCTGGTCAACGGAATCTTTGGGCCCCCACTAGGCTCCAGGACTATGATGTGGCTGCAACCCCTGCACCTACTATAGTTCCACCCTGTTACGGTTGCTGTGGCACTGGAGTCTATGTCCAGATTTCTTGCTACTGCACATGTGCAAGCGCTGGAGACTAAGTCCTATCTTGGAGCCATTGCACATGTGCGGGTGACATCATCGCTGACACGAGGTCACATGTCTCTGACACCTTCTATGCCGATTGGCTGCTGGTCATGTGCTTGTGACACGTGGTCACATGTCTCTGACACCTTCTATGCCGATTGGTCGCTGGTCATGTGCTTGTGACGCTTTGCTCGGTGATAGGCCAGCGTGACGTCATTCCTGTCGTTCTGGCAGCGGATTGGCTCTGGTGTCCTCCATCTTTGATGAGGCACAGAGTCTATATAAGACCCTGACGCACTCCGCTCAGTCCTCTTGGTTCATGCATGAGAGTAGACGCTCTGTGCACGTTCCTCTAGGCATCTCTCTGTCAATGCTAGGTGAGCGCTACCGGCAGGGTAGCGTTCTTATACCTTACAGCTTCGGCTGCAGTCTGTATCCTTACCTCTTAGGGGAGGCACATAGGCGACATAGGCAGGTGCCTGAGGCACATGGTCTGGCTGGGCCTTGTGATTCTACTCGTAGGTGGACGTTGCCGCTAGGGTAACGTTCCTTATACTGCGTCTGGCAGTTGTTCGTATCCTCGCACACTAGGGGAGCAAACAGAGGTAGGAGATTTGTGCTGCTTATGCTGCTGTCCGTCTCTTTTGCACCACTAGAAGAGCGGACCTAGGCAGGTGCCATATCTAGTGGTTCGTGTCCTCGCACACTAGTGGAGCGAACGCAGGTAGGAGCTTTGTGCGGCTTATGCTGCTGTTCGTCTCTTTTGCACCACTAGAAGAGCGGACCTAGGCAGGTGCCATATCTAGTGGTTCGTGTCCTCGCACACTAGTGGAGCGAACGCAGGTAGGAGCTTTGTGCGGCTTACGCTGCTGTCCGTTTCCTGGCACCACTAGAGGAATGGACCTAGGTAGGTGCCATTTCACACTCACTGCCTTTGTCTCTGTGATTATTAACAGAGACCATACCACACACCCTCCAAGTAAGGGAGAAATTGCCTTATTTACTAATTATATTCATCTGTGAGTTTAACAGAGGTATTGCACTCTGTCATAGTCTGCAGCAGAGTCTTTGCACGGTGGACCCTGACTGTCTGTTACTCCTTTAGGTTTTATTATCAGACAGCCCCCCGTAACACACCCCTGATTATCAATGGTCACAGTACTGTTTTTTGGGTAGTCACGTATATATATATATATATATATATATATATATATATATATATATATATATATATATATATATATATATATATATATATATATAAGACATATTTCACTTCATATATATTTATAGATCTAAAAATAAGAATCCCTTACCTGAGCCATTTATTACATGTTTTCCATATTCATTATGAAATGTAGCCTGGAGCGAGTATTCCTTCTGCAAAGAGAGTAAAATAAATGTACATTTAATACTTTCCACTTCACTTCCAGTTTTATGCTAGATGATTTATATATCAACGTGTGGTCTTTTATTCATTTTAATAGCATATTAACCACTAAAGCGTTTTTAGAATTTTAAGAGACAATATGAATGAGAATGCAATAAGTGGATTTATTTGGTTGAGTCCAGATGCTGTGACCCTCACTCATTCCAAAACCTGGACTGGTACCCGTTATTACCAGTAGAATTCTCACCAACAGATATAACTTTAGTTTTCAGTTTGAGAATCTGGCTGCTAAAAGTCCAAACAAAGCAATATCTATGCAAGCTTGGGAATAATGTTCCAATTGGATGGCTGCTTCATGATTGCTGCTCTTTCTGCAGATTAAAACACACCAATCACTAGGATTTTCCTATATACCCTAAAACCAGTGCCATACTGGCACTATCATGCTGATTCTATACATACCTTTGGTTGTGAGATCGGATGTATAGGTTTTGAAACACAAGCAAGTAAAGTTTGTAAAATGAGCAGCTTCTTGAGTGGTAGCAGCTGCCGATCAACTGATAGCTGAGGTGGGTATTCATAGTGATTCCCGCCCCCCGGCCTGTTGTTCCTCCTCCTGTTTATGGTAATTCTATTATAGAATCGTTTTACTAAGTGACTAGAAGGAACTGTGCTGCTGTCCCACCCATGTGACCAGAAGGGGCGGGGACTAAGCCAACATAGCTGATACCAGGAAGCAACATTTTTCTGTTGGCTGAGGCTCTGCCCATTCCTGTCACACGGGTATGACAAGCACAGGTCCTTCTAGTCACTTAGTAAAATGATTCTATAATAGGTATTAGCATAAATAACAGATAGTGGGAGGATGGACAGGCCGGGGGGCGGGAGTCACAATGAATACCCACCCCAGCTATCAGCTGATCGGCACCTGCTGCCACTCAAAAAGCTGCTGATTTTACAAACTTTAGTTGCTTGTGTTTCAAAACCTATAAGTTGAAAATCCATCTACCCCACACTGCTTGGGACATCTACCCCTGCCAGGCCTCCTGATGAACCTGGAACACAGGAGAAACGTGTTGAGGCCGTTTTTCTGAAGAAAGTACATCTATGAGGGAAGTGGTTATGCTTTTCCTTTCTTTTAATTTTGATCTTCAAACTCATGCTTTGTAAATGTATAAGAAGGATTTTCAATTCCATTCATTGCTGGGCACTGTGGTGCACACCAGTAGCCCTAGCGGTTTAGGTTTGTTTATTATGCTGGATCTATTAGGGCTCAGCATAATATGTGCCTAGTGGTTACAATTTTTTGAGATTATCAGTGTCGGAGTCAGGTCATTGTACCTTTTGGTTAGAATTATTTATTTAACTATTTTTTGTGGTGGATATCATTTGTATTGGTTGAACTTATTGTAGGGACTCCAGAGGGTCTCTGAGTGTGAGTCTTCGGTGAGCGGGGGCGCCATTTGTGTTTTATTTAGGGCACTGACCTCTGCAGTAATGCAGGATGAAACTTTAGGGGTCACATCAGGGTCTCAAGTATATTATACATCTTTGCCTTTTTTTCTCCTGCAATCACCCTCTAGTCCACCCTCTTTTTATGGCGTCTGTTTTTCATACATGCACTTATACACTGTGTGCAGAATTATTTGGCAAATGAGTATTTTGGTCACATGATACTTTTATACATGTCGTCCTACTCCAAGCTGTATAGGCTGAGAGCCAACTACCAATGAAGTAAATCCGGTGATGTGCGCCTCTGTAATGAGGAGGGGTGCGGTGTATGACATCAACACCCTATATAAGGTGTGCTTAATTATTAGGCAACTTCCTTTACTTTGGCAATATGGGTCAGAAGAGAGATTTGACGGGCTCTGAAAAGTCCACAATTGTGAAATGTCTTGCAGAGGGATGCAGCAGTCTTGAAATTGCCAAACCTTTGAAGTGTGATCACGAACAATCAAGCGTTTCATGGCAAATAGCCAACAGGGTTGCAAGAAGCGTGTTGGGCAAAAAAGGCACAAAATAACTGCCCATGAATTGAGGAAAATCAAGCGTGAAGCTGCCAAGATGCCATTTGCCACCAGTTTGGCCATATTTAAGAGCTGCAATGTAACTGGAATATCAAAAAGCACAAGGTGTGCCATACTCAGGGACATGGCCAAGGTAAGGAAGGCTGAAAAACCACCACCTTTGAACAAGAAACTTAAGCTAAGACGTCAAGACTGGGCCAAGAAATATCTTAACACTGATTTTTCAAAGGTTTTATGGACTGATGAAATGAGAGTGACTCTTGATGGGCAGATGGATGGGCCAGAGGCTGGATCAGTAAAGGGCAGAGAACTCCACTCCGACTCAGACGCCAGCAAACTGGAGGTGGGGTACTGGTATAGGCTGGTATCATCAAAGATGAACTTGTGGGACCTTTTCGTGTTGAGGATGAAGTGAAGCTCAACTCCCAGACCTACTGCCAGTTTCTGGAAGACAACTTCTTCAAGCAGTGATACAGAAAGAAGTCGGTATCGTTCAAGAAAAACATGATTTTCATGCAGGACAATGCTCCATCACCTGCATCCAACTACTCCACAGCGTGGCTGGCCACTAAAGGTCTAAAAGATGAAAAAATAATGACATTCCCCCTTGTTCACCTGATCTGAACCTCATAGAGAACCTGTGGTCCCTCATAAAATGTGAGATCTACAGGGAGGGAAAACAGTCCACCTCTCGGAACAGTGTCTGGAGGCTGTGGTGGCTGCTGCACGCAATGTTGATCGTAAACAGATCAAACAACTGACAGAATCTATGGATGGTTGGCTGCTGAGTGTCATCAGAAAGAAAGGGGGCTATATTTGGCACTCTTTTTGGGTCTTGTTTTTGCATGTCAGAAATGTCTATTTCTAAATTTTGTGCAGTTATATTGGTTTACCTGGTGAAAATAAGCAAGTGAGATGGGAATATATTTGGTTTTTATAAAGTTGCCAAATAATTCTGCACAGTAATAGTTACCTGCACACAACAGATCCTCCTAAGATAGCCAAATCTAAAAAACCCTCCAACTGCCAAAAATATTAAGCTTTGATATTTATGAGTCTTTTGGGCTGATTGAGAACATAGATGATGATCAATAATAAAACAAAATCCTCTAAAATACAACTTGCCTTATAATTCTGCACACAGTGTAGTGTTTTAATGATCATGATTAAAAATTAAAATTTTAAAGAGATTTTTTGATTGTGAATTGGTATTTGGATCTCTTTTTTTTATCTGATATTGGTTAGTTTCATTTAAAGGGAACCTGTCATCAGAAATTTAGTTTGAAACCTAAAAGTTTCCCCCTCTGCAGCTCCTGGGCTGCATTCTAGCAAGGTTCCTGTACGTTTTGTGGCCCCTTTTAAACCAAATTAAATACTTCATAAACTTGTACCTTTTGCTATGTAAATTTTGTAAATCGTCCATGGGGGCGGGCTCTCTGGTGACCGTTGCTGTTCCTCCAGCACATTGACGCCGTCCCTCCACGCTCCATTTCATCCATCAGGACGCCGCCCACTGCGCCCGAGGTGCCGCCCACGCCAGGATCGCTGGTGACGTGTGTCACAAGCACGAGATTATGGGCGGCGCTGTGATTGCATCGCAAGTGCCCGCCCATAATCTCGTGGACGCGCTTTCCCCCACTGCCTCCAGCGTTCTGCGCAAGCGCTCGCCGGCCAAATTACCCGACGTCACCTCCTTCCCATCTTACCCTGCAGCAGGGCAAGATGGGAAAGAGGTGACGTCGGGTCATCTGGCCAGCAAGCGCTTGCGCAGAACGCTGGAGGAAGAGGGGAAAGTGCGGTCACGAGGTTATGGGCGGCACTTGCTGATGACACTCACAGCGCCGCCCATAACCTCGTGCCTGCGCCAAACGTCACCAGCGGTCACAGGTGCACAGTCCCGCTACAGTCGCAGAGCGCATTCGCGGGACCACGGGCGCCCAGGGGCGGCGTCCTGAGATATGAAATTCAGCGTTGGGGGGCAGCGTAAATCTGCTGGAGGAACAGCAACGGTCACCAGAGAGCCCGCCCCCATGGACGATTTACAAAATTTACATAACAAAAGGTACAAGTTTATAAACTATTTAATTTGGTTTAAAAGGGGCCACAAAAAGTACAGAGGGGGAAACTTTTAAGTTTAAAGCAAAATTTCTGATGACAGGTTCCCTTTAAAAAGTTTACTCAACAACATGTAGACGTTTGTGAAATACTGGGAGAATATAGTCTGGTCAGATGAGACCAAAATTGAACTCTTCGGAGGCCATAATACACACCATGTTTGGAGGCCAAAAGGCAAATTACCCCCAAAACACCAAAAACAGTGAAGTGTGGAGGTGGGAACATCATGGTGTGCAGGTGGTTTTCAATATACGGCACTGGCAAACCTTATAGAATTGAAGGAAGGATGAATGGACAAATGACATTCCTGATAAAAATCTGCTGACATATACCAGGATGATGAAGATGAAACAAGGGCGGACATTTAAGCAAAACAATGATCCCAAACACATAGCCAAAGAAAGAAAATAAATCTGCTAGAATGGCCGAGCCGATGACCGGCTCTCTTCTAGAACACATGCACAATCTTTTGCTCTTTGACACATTCCTTGCAGGTTGGGCTGCATTTTCAGTGTGACAGGTTCCTCTATCGAATACTTGACTAAGTATCATAGGCATCCATATGCTGTACCACAGATGCCGAGTGTTGAAGGGAAGACCGGCTGCCACAAAGGGCAGGACTGTCTGTCGGACCACAGATGTCGATTGTCTAAAGGAAGACCGGCTGCCACAGAGGGCAGGACTGAATGCTGGACCACAGATGCCGAGTGTTGAAAAGAAGACCAGCTCCCACAGAGGGCAGGACTGGCTGCTGGACCACAGATGTTGAGTGTTTAAGGGAAGAATGGCTGCCACAGAGGGCAGGACTGGCTGCCGGACCACAGATGTCGAGTGTTGAAAGGAAGACCGGCTACCACAGAGGGCAGAACTGTCTGCCGGACCACTGATGTTGAGTGTTTAAGGGAAGACTGGCTGCCACAAAGGGCAGGACTGGCTGCCGGACCACAGATGCAGAGTGTTGAAGGGAAGACCGGCAGGACTGGATGCCGGACCAGGGTAGCACAAATCAAATTGCTCATCTTTGTTTCCAACACAGAAAGGGGATTATTTTTTGCTAAAGTGGCTCCCTGAAAATCATCTGATCATTGGGGGGGGGGGGCATACCACCCACATTAAAGTGCCCTGTCAGCTGGCAGCCTTCTCAGTGCCTCTGTGTTTATCATGGTATTTTTGTTAAAAAGCCCAGATCATGACCGGGCTTCATAGGAGTCCAGTCATTTTTACAATACTGTAATATAATATCACAGTGTATATAATTTAAGGAATCAAGAGATCACAAGTTCAAGTCCCCAATGAAAGAAGACTAATAAAAAAACAACTATTTAATAAAAAATATATAAAACACATCCCCCCTAAAAAATAACTTATTTGGTATTGCCACCTATGTAATTGCCTATATTAATAAAATTAAAAAATATGTATCCCATGCAGAGTTGAAAAAAATCTAAACACCAGAATTTGCATATTTCAATTGCCACACTTCCCTCAAAATATGCAATAAAATCTGATCAAAAGTTTGCATAGGCCCCCAAATACAAGAGCTGAGCAAGCAGAACCAACCCCTCCATCAACAGAAAAATAAAAAAGTTAAATTTTAATATTTTTTTTTAAAGGGAACCGGTCATCAGAAATTTAGCTATAAAGCTAAAAGTTCCCCCCTCTGCAGCTCCTGGGCTGCATTCTAGGAAGCTTCCTATAGTTTTTGTGGCACCTTTTATCCCAAAATAAACACTTTGTAAACTGGTACCTTTTCTTATGCAAATTTCTTAAATTTTCCATGGGGGCGGGCTGCCTGTGGTCTGTTGCTGTTCCTCCTGCAGATTTACGCCGCCCCCGAACGCTGATTTTGAAAGCTCAGGACACCGCCCCTGGGTGCCCGTGGTCCCGCGCATGCGCTGTTCCACTGTAGCGGTGCCGTGCACTGTGTGCACGTGTGACCGCTGTGACGCTTTGCGCGGGCACGAGGTTATGGGCGGCGCTGTTAGTGTCATCAGTAAGTGCCGCCCATAACCTCGTGACCGCAATTTCCCCTATTACTCCAGCGTTATGCGCAAGCGCTCGCTGGCCTGATGCCCGGACGTCCCCTCCTTCCCATCCTGCTCAGCAGCAGGAAATAGATGGGAGGAGCGGACGGAGCAGGAGAGCTTAGGTTACAGGGAGACGCGGCACCATAACCTCGTGCCCGCGCAAAGCGTCACAGCGGTCACACGTGCACACAGTGCACGGCACCGCTACAGTGGAACAGCGCATGCGCGGGACCACGGGCACCCAGGGGCGGTGTCCTGAGCTTTCAAAATCAGCGTTCGGGGGCGGCGTAAATCTGCTGGAGGACAGCAACGGACCACAGGCAGCCCGCCCCCATGGAAAATTTAAGAAATTTGCATAAGAAAAGGTACCAGTTTACAAAAAGTGTTTATTTTGGGATAAAAGGTGCCACAAAAACTATAGGAAGCTTCCTAGAATGCAGCCCAGGAGCTGCAGAGGGGGGAACTTTTAGCTTTATAGCTAAATTTCTGATGACAGGTTCCCTTTAACCACTAAAATAAAAAAAAATAAAAAAATAAGTTTTGTATCGCTGTAATCATGCTGACCTGGAGAAAACGAGGTCATTTTTATTGCACAGTGACCATTGTAAAAGTAAACTCGCATCGCATTTTCTTTGTCCTACTTCATCAAACTTTGATTTTCTTTCCCCAGTTTATCAGTACATTATAAGGCAAAAATGAATAATGTTTTTGAGAACTGAGTGTGTGTGACACCTCTGGACTATTCGGGTCGTCACAGGGTCCTGCACAATCTGCCCTCCCTGTACAGTATTCAACCCCCGATGGTTCTGGGTCTCCATCCTGCGGTGCTGCCTCCACCAGCATTCACAAATCCTAGATACACCTTGCACCACACCTGTCAGGCACACCAGTGGGCTGCTTAAGCAGGAATAGGGCCGCCCACCTAGGGGTCAGACAGGGAGGTGGGAGGTGTCAAGTCAGTTCAGTGGTAGCTCTCGATCTGTGTGGAGCTCTGAGGAAGCTGGGAGTTGGAGCTCCCAGGGGAGAAGTAAACTAGGTCGCAGACGGTGGTCTGGACCTAGAGGAGTCGGACCCCCGGTCGCAGGGGATTGAGGTAAGGTGCCTGGGACCCATCAAGGAGGACGGTCTGCAGCCTGGTCCTATCACCGTGCGGGACCGAAGGCACGATGGGGTACACGGACCCTAGGTCGGGGAGAAGATTCAGGCAACCCGGCAATTAACCTGCGGAGGACAGGGCCTTTATGGACTGTTTCCACCAGCTCAGAGATCGGGGGCACTAGCGCAACGAGGGGGGTAGGGCTTTCCTAGCAAGCAGCCCACTGAAATCTCAAGCGTGAGCTCCTGAGAGCAGGCTCTTTCACTTAGCCACAGTGGGGAGCGAGGCCCGGATAGCTCCAAGCTACCGGGCCACAACGGACAATGTAAAACTTAGTGCCAGGAGGCAGGTTACGGACCACAGGCAGCACTGTAGGGAACGGGACCCGGACAAGCTCTCCTCGAGTGGCACCGGCGTTCAGAGACTTGGTTTACCCTGTTGTCAGCGTCTGCTTCATTGCTGAGTGAGTACCCGACTGACCCCTGCACTGCGTCCGCGCATCCTCAACCAGAATCCCGGGGCCTACCCCTACCCGTGGAGGGTAAGGTCATCTTGCTGCCCCACTTCATCACCCCAGGTACTCCCAACGGCAGTACACCCAATTAGCGTCACGAACTATACCAAATCCCCTGTAAATACTCCCTTTCCATTTGAGTCTGGCCTCTAAGCCCCCGGGTCTGGAGGTCCTCGAGCCACGAATGAACACCACCCCCGAACCCGAGCGGTTCCATCCGCTCCAGGGGCAGCACAAGTGTTTTTGAGGGTTCTTGAAAAAACTGGGAGGAAAAAAAAAAGTGTAAAAATTAAAAAATCTCCTTATCCTTAAGGGGTAAATTGGGGGTGGGGGGTAAAGTTGATATTACCCAGTGCCCACTCAATTCTACAACTTCTTTTGTGGAGATAAAGGAAAAACTTTTTGTATTGTAGTTAATTCCGATATATTAACTTTTGGCAATAATTCCCGTCACGTTTTCAGCTTTTCCCCTTGAGTCAATATTTGCTTTTGGAACCTGTTAGTTACCTTGATACTTCAGCTGATACTTGCAGCCCTGAGAATAAATTTCACAACCTGAAATAACACAAACCCATTCATTGTCCACCGAGCTATGATAACTATTTACCTGAAGACAAGTGGCCGCATTATCAAAAAGAAATCAGAATTGACATCTATTTGCCGTATCTTATGTTGACAGCGGTTTTTACAAAGTATTCAGACCGGTCTGACGATGATTCAAGAACTATTCCTTGTTTTGAAAGAAAACATTCAAATTTTTTATGTTTTTGAGAAGAGACTTAAGTGGGCTTTACACGCAACAACATCGCTAACGAGATGTCGTTGGGGTCACGGAATTCGTGACGCACATCCGGCCTCTTTAGCGACGTCGTTGCGTGTGAAATGCAGGAATGATCGTTAACTATCAAAATTACTTACCTAATCGTTGATGCGTCGTTGCTTTCCCAATTATTGTTGCTGTTGCAGGACGCAGGTTGTTCGTCGTTCCTGCGGCAGCACACATCGCTATGTGTGACACCGCAGGAATGAGGAGCATCACCGTACCTGCGGCCGCCCGCAATGAGGAAGGAAGGAGGTGGGCGGAATGTTAGGCCCACTCATCTCCGCCCCTCCGCTTCTATTAGAACCGCTTAGAAAGGAGGCGGTTCGCTGGCCACAGTGACGTCGCTAGGCAGGTAAGTCCATGTGACGGATGTTAGCGATATTATGCGCCACGGGTAGCGATTTGCCCATGACGCACAACCGACGGGGGTGGGTACGCTTGCTAGCGATGTCGCTGTGTGTAAAGCCTGCTTAAGGCCCTGTGCGCACTAGAAAATGGAATTTTCTTAAGAAAATTCCGGACCCTCTGAAAGATTACCGGTAAAAAAACCACAGCAAACCGCACACGAAAACCGCATGCGGTTTTACCGCGATTTGCTGCGCTTTTCCGTGGTTTTTCCGCAGGTTGTTCCCTGCAGTTTTTGACCATTATCTATGGCAAAAACCGCAGGTACCTGCAGAAAAGAAGTGACATGCTCATTCTTTTTGCTGCAGAAAACATGCCGCAAAACCTGTTGGTGAAAAAAACGCACTGTGCGCACAGCATTTTTGTTTACCATAGGTTTTGCTGGGGAAGGACTGCAGAAAGGTTATAAAAACATTTTCTGCAGCAAAACCACGGCAAAACCGTGGCAAAAACCGCAGCGTGCGCACAGGGCCTAAATCTTCGACAGCGGACATAGTGTTTTATTAATGTAGGATACAAAAAGTGCAGGTATTTTGCCCTAATATATTTTAGTTAAAAAAAATTAACTCTTTTGTTTTTCATATATTAGCCATTTACATACTTTTTTTTTTTTTTACTAGTAAATGACTCATGATGTTACTTTAATTTTGCCCTTGTATAACCTCTATTAAATAAGTGGTCACTAGAAGCCGTGTAGTAATAGTGTTATTTGTGTAACTTAATTATTTTGTAGACATCTATGACATAAAAGTATATAGATACTATAGGGAATCAGCTCTGGTAGGAAATGGGAGGGTCGCAGTAAAGAGGCACACAAAGGCTATGTGCGCACATTGCTTTTTTTAAACGTTGCCTTTCTGTGCGTTTTTTGCCGCTAAACACACACAAAAACACACCCAAGGTAAAAACACTGCGTTTTACCGCGTTTTTGTCTGCGTTTTACCTCGTTTTTGGTTGAGTTTTGCTGCGTTTTTCAAATGCATTGGATGGGTGAAAAAACGCAGGAAAGAATTGACATGCACATTTTTTTTTTTCACCACAAAAACGCAGCCAAACAAAACTGCAGTGTGCGGACAACAAAAATGAAATGACATAGGCTTTGCTAGGGAAGCAAAGTCATGCAGTTTTGAGCCCCAAAAACGCACAGAAACGCACCCTAAAAAAGTGCAAAAACGCGGTAAAAAACGCAGCGTGGGCACATAGCCAAAGGTTTCCAGTCCAAAAGTTCAGTGTTTTATTCACACTCATGACAAACAGAAAAACACAGTCTAATTTTAGACAGGTAAGCAAACAAAAAGTCTAGCTTGTCAAACAGCATAGCAAAGGTCCATTCAGGTTTGTTATTGCCACTAGAGATGAGCGAGCAGTAAAATGCTCGGGTGCTTAATGCTCGGGTCGAGCATTTTGAAATGCTCGGATGCTCGACCCGATCACCGAGCCCAGTGTTAGCCTATGGGATACCCAAGCATTTTTCCGGCGGCCCCCAGCCGTCTGGAAAAAGCTCAAAAATGTCACAAATAAAGAACAACAGTGCTCAAATGACCTGGGAGCAGCATGGGGAAGACCCCTGTAAGCATTTCTGACTCCCAGGTCACTGCTGAGAGCAATGTTGTCTGAGTATTAGGGGGGAGGATGAATCCTGTGTTCCTCCTCCCGTGTGACATGCACTTTCGCTTAGTATCATATGTGCGGCAGCTTCTCTCTGTCTGTACATTTACTGCAAAGCAAAATCAAAAGTGAACAGTAGGAAAAAAATAAATAATATATTCACCTGTCTGCAGACACGTCCGATCGCTCCAGGACCTGCCAGTGATCAGCTGATGCGGTCACCAGACAGCATCAGCTGATCGTACAAGTCCAGCGGTGAGGCTGGCTTTTTACCGCCCGGCCGGTTTAAACGATCAGCTGATGCTGTCAGGTGACCGAATCAGCTGATTATCGGCGGGTCCTGGAGCGATCGGACGGGAATCTGCACAGAGGAGTATAGTTTTTTTTTCTACTGATGCATCAGCTGATTGTATAAAAGCCGTTTATACAATCAGCTGATGTGTCATGTGATTCAGGTACTTGAACCTGATGCATCTGATTGCTTTGCCTTCCGGTAAACAGATCAGATGATATTGGGTTCAGATTGGACATAGCGGGACCCCCGACCCAAGACTACGGCGGAGGGGGGTTCATTAGTTGAATAAAGATGGATTCGCTAATTGTGTTGTGTTTTATTTCTAATAAAAATATTTTTCTCTGTGTTGTGTTTTTTTTTTATCTTTACCAGAAATTCTTGGTGGCCATATTGGCATGACACCATGAATTTCGGGCTTAGGGCCATCTGATAATACACAGCTGGCCCTAACCCCATTATTACCCAGTGAGCCACCCGCCACCAAGGCCACTGGAAGAGTTGGATACAGCGCCATTTTCGAGGTGGCTGCGGACTGCAATTTGCAGCAGGGGGAGCCCAGAAAGGTTGGGCCAACCTGCGTTGTGGATTCCAATCCCCAGCTGCCTAGTTGTACCTGGCTGGACACAAAAATTGGGCGAAGGTCACATCGTTTTTTTTTTTAATTATTTTATGAAATTCATGAAATAATAATAATAATAATAATAATAAAAAAAAAAAAAAGGGCTTCCCTATATATTTTGGTTCCCAGCTGGGTACAAATAGACAGCTGGGGGTTGGGGGCAGCCCGTACCTGCCTGCTGTACCTGGCTGGAATATAAAAATATGGCAAAGCCCATGTCGATTTCTTTTTTTTTGGCAAAGCCCATGTCAATTTCTTTTTTCTTTCTTTTAAATCATTAAAAAATAAAAGAAAAAACCCAAACACATAGGGGTAAAAAAAAAAAAAAAAAAATGCATGGGCTACCACTGCATTTTTTATTGCTAGCTAAGGGTAACCCAAGCAGCTACTGGCTATTAACCCACACTGCTTGGTGTTATCTTCACTAGCAATGGAAAATCCAGGGAAGCCCTTTAAGTTTTTTTTCCAAAAAAAAAAATGATGTGGGCTTCGCCATATTTTTGTATGCTAGCCAGGTACAGCAGGCAGGAACGGGCTGATCTCAACCCCCAGCTGCCTATTTGTACCCAGCTGGGAACCAAAAATATAGGGAAGCCGTTTTTTTTAATTATTTCATGAATTAAAAAAAAAAAAAAAAAATGACGTGGGCTTCGCCCAATTTTTGTATCCAGGCAGGTACAACTAGGCAGCTTGGGATTGGAATCTGCAGAGCAGGCTGTCCCAAGGTTTCTGCCCCCCCCCTGCTGTGAATTGCAGTCTGCAGCCGCCCCAGAAAATGACGCTTTCATAGAAGCGCCATTTTCTGGCGCTGTATCCAGCTCTTCCAGCGACCCTGATGGCGGGTGGCACGCTGAGTAATAAAGGGTTAATACAAGCTTTGTTTTACCAGTTGGTATTAAGCCTGAGATTCTTAATGTCAGGCCAAGTTTGACCTGGCCATTAAGAATCTCCAATAAAGGGTTAAAAAAAAAGACACCACACAGAAAAAAAATACTTTATTAGAAATAAATACACAGACACACTTAGGGATTCCATGTTTATTACTCCCTCTCACCCCTCCACGATCCTGGTCTTCTGTTTTCTTCTACCCATGCAGCTCTGCTATATCACACAGCACAGGGGGGGAAGAACACTGCTCCTCCCCATGCTGTGTAATCGAGCAGAGGCTGCGGCGGGTTGGTAGGGGGTGATTTCACCGCTGCCACCGTTGCCATAGTAACCTATTGAGCGGGTTACTACAGCATCGCAGATCAGCTGATTCCCGGCGCCGCTATTCAGAGGCTCCTGCCGGTAAACAGGGAGTTAACTCCTGCAGGAGCCAGTGCATAGCGGCCCCGCTAATCAGGTGATTGGAGATCACCGATACTGTAGTAACCCGCTCAGTAGATTACTATGGCAACGGTGGCAGTGGTGACGTTACGTCTCCTAGTACCTACACTACCTACACACTAAATCTGTCCTTAGCTCAGCAGCACCTCCCCCTACACTAGCTGACTGTGGATCACACTGCCGAGCACAGCGCCGTCAGGTGTCATATAGAGCAGATGACGTTGTGCGGCCAGCCAATCACTGTAATGCCACAGCCATGTTGGTTGTGGCATTACAGTGTGTGACAGCCAATCCCTGCATGTGGGCTGACTCTGTAAATACTGCCCACATGCAGGGACGGGGAGCCGAACATCTGCCCAAACATCTTGCCGGTACACAGAGCTTGCCGAGTATACCGAGCACGAGAATGCTCGGGCGAGCACCGAGTAGCGGCGAGCATGCTCGCTCATCCCTAATTGCCACAAAACCTTCTTCAGCCTTCCAGTCCAACCACTCAACACACTGATGAGTTAGGACCATCTATTTATCCTGATGTTTTTGGGGCGTTGCCCCAAAAACTCGGACTAGCAGAGAAGGTCAAGGCCAGGTTTGACCTCTTTCCCTGCTGCTCACCAGTGTGGGAGGCACTTGCTTGGAGAAATAAACTTTCCATCAAGCACCACACCATTCAATATATTGACAAATATAAGTGCATGTATAAACAAGAAAAGTGGACATCAAATTCCATACAAAAAATGGGTCTTGATTGTCCAATGTTAATAAGTGGCAACATTTTGGTTCAATAGCTAGATATATAATATATATAATAAAATATATATATATTATATATATATATATACACATATATACACATATATACATATACACAGTACAGACCAAAAGTTTGGACACACCTTCTCATCTCTAGAGCAACTGTTAAGAGGAGACTTTGTGCAGCAGGTCTTCATGGTAAAATAGCTGCTAGGTAACCACTGCTAAGGACAGGCAACAAGCAGAAGAGACTTGTTTGGGCTAAAGAACACAAGGAAAGGACATTAGACCAGTGGAAATCTGTGCTTTGGTCTGATGAGTCCAAATTTGAGATCTTTGGATCCAACCACCGTGTCTTTGTAGAAAAGGTGAACGGATGGACTCTACATGCCTGGTTCCCACCGTGAAGCGTGGAGGTGTGATTGTGTGGGGGTGCTTTTCTGGTGACACTGTTGGGGATTTATTCAAAATTGAAGGCATACTGAACCAGCATGGCTACCACAGCATCTTGCAGCGGCGTGCTATTCCATCCGGTTTGCGTTTAGTTGGACCATCATTTATTTTTCAACAGGACAATGACCCCAAACACACCTCCAGGCTGTGTAAGGGCTATTTGACTAAGAAGGAGAGTGATGGGGTGCTACGCCAGATGACCTGGTCTCCACAGTCACCAGACCTGAACCCAATCGAGATGGTTTGGAGTGAGCTGGACCGCAGAGTGAAGGCAAAAGTGCCAACAAGTGCTAAGCATCTCTGGGAACTCCTTCAAGACTGTTGGAAAACCATTTCCGGTGACTACCTCTTGAAGCTCATCAAGAGAATGCCAAGAGTGTGCAAAGCAGTAATCAAAGCAAAAGGTGGCTACTGTGAAGAACCTAGAATATAAGACATATTTTCAGTTGTTTAACACTTTTTTAAGTATTTCATTCCACATGTCTTCATTCATAGTTTTGATGCCTTCAATGTGAATCTACAGTTTTCAGAGTCATGAAAATAAAGAAAACTCTTTGAATGAGGTGTGTCCAAACCTTTGGTCTGTACTGTAGATATATATATTTATATATATATATATATAAAAAAATATATATATATATTTATATATTTAAACAAAAAAATGTACCATCATTTTAAGTTTATATGGAGTTGGTCCCCACTTTCACCTATAACAGCCTTCACTTTTCTGGGAAGATTTTCAACAAGATTTTGGAATTGTTTTTGTGAATTTTTGTCTATTTATTCTGAAGAGCATTTGTGAGATGACACTGATGTTGAGGAGAGGCTGAACACACAATCTCCAATGTGTTGGACGGGGCTGGGGTCCGGGCTCTGTGCGGCGTCATGTTTTGCCCTCTCCATGTCTATATGGACCTTGAGCACTGGGCTCAGCCATGGGGAACAGAAAAGTGTCTTCCCCAAACAGTTCCCACAAAGCTACAATTGTCCACAATGTCTTATGCTGAAATAGTAAGATTTCCCACCACTGGAACAGAGGCGCATTGGCCGACCCCTGATAACAGTCGGAGCATCATCCTCCTCCAGCAAACTGTACAGCCGGCACAATGCAACGTTTTACTGGCATTCAACAAAGCAGAGATGTTTCCCAATTCTTTTGTCCACCTAGTCTATGCCTGGATTTCCTAGATTTACGACAATCACTGGTTATTTAATTTACCAATCAGTGTAAATTGCCGGTTACATATGCCCGACCCCGGGACAGTGATGACCATCTTGAGGCCGGTGCACAAACCGAGGCGCCAATGTGTGATCATTAAACTGATCTGATGTGTTACAATGTGGAACTGTTGTTGCAATCTGTTCAGACTAATGAGTCATATGAAGCAAATCTGTGACTCCGAGCCGGCATACTGCTGTCATCCCGAGTCATTGCTTATACGGAGACATCGGTAAGGCATAATCGCCTCTGTTGAAGACATTATTTAGGGCTGCCTTCACATCAGCGTTTTTTTTGCCGGTAGGCAAAAAAAACAAACCACAAAACGCATGTGACTGGATCCTGTGGATTGAATGTTGAACGCATGCAACCGGAATTGTTATTTTAGTGGATCCTTCTACATGCGATTTGATGCAGCGGAAGAAAGAAAGAGCGAGAGAGAGAGGAAGAAAAAGAAAGAGAGAGAAAAAAAGAAAGAGAGAGAAAAAGAAAGAGAGAGAAAGAAAGAGAAAGAAAGAAAAAAAGAAAAGAAAAGAAAAAAAGTTTCTTTACTGACCATGCCTGGCTGCTTTCTGGGCATGCTCAGTACAGAAAACAGGATCCTGTCTAGCAGGACCCGGCATCCATTGAAGTACATCGCAGTTACCGCCGCAATCTAACGGATCCATTGACGTGCAGTATTTTGCCCGAGGACAAAAACACAAGTAGCGTTTTTGAAACACGGTAAAATACCGCAAAACGGATCCAGTGTATGCCATACGCAACCGCATCTTGCCGTGATTCCAATGCAAATTCATTGAAATGACAACGCATTTGTAAAGGATCCAGTCAGATGCGGTTTGCGTTTTTTTGCCGGCCGCCAAAAAAACGTTGATGTGAAAGCATCCTAGCCTATACAGCTCCACTGAAGAATTGATCCCTAATTTTGAGATCTAATTATTAAATCTGTGTTATACTGGTGAATACTTGGTTGGATCGTGCTAGGGATCATTTTGCAATTTGAAAAAAAACAGATTTTCCCCTTTCCACAAACCAAGACCCATAGGCTCAGTTATGACTAATCAAACAAACTGAGCTTTACTTACCTTGCAAGGCTCCTCGCAGGGGCAGGTCCGTGCAACCAGTGCAGCCGCACAGGGGCCCAGAAATCAGGTGGAATTGTCCATGTTGATAAGTTAGTGAACTGAAAAGAGCCCATATATTGTTTTTGCACAGGGGCCCTTTTCTTTCTGTGTCCGCTAGTGGGTCCATGACTATCTCTGTCGTTGTTGATGCACTGCAGTGGTGACTTCACGTCGAGAGCACTGCAGCCAATCAATGCGCTCAGTGGTTTGTGCCGTTTCATCATGAGAGCTGCTGATCTTAGTGATTGGCTGCAGTGTTGTCAATGCGAGGTCACCGCTGCAGCTGATCAACACAGACTATAAAAACAGTGGAGATAAAGTTCTGGGAAGATCACAGCTCAGTTTACTTTTTTTTTTACATATAATTGAGCCTATGGCCAAAAATTTGTTAAAAAGGTTCAACCCCTTTAATGCAAACCATTTCTGGATGACGCGCATCACTGATGTCCACACATGAGCAAAATCAGCTGCTAAATATTGGATTGGTCCTCCTTGTGCCTCTCATCGAGGGATAAATATCTGGCCACAGAACAGTAGCAGGGTTCTGGGGTGCCGGCTTAATGGATCAAATGTGCATCAATGAGCATTAGCTGCCCACTACCCTGTGATCGGACCATTGGTCGTCCTTCCTTGGATCAACTTTCACATGTAATTATCACTGCAGTCGAGACTAACCAAACCCCACAAGACCTGCTGTTTTGGAGTTGCTTCGACTCATGCTTAGGCTATGTGCGCACTTAGCGTTTTTACCTGCGTTTCTGCAGCGTTTTCAACTGCAGAGTTTTATTGCCCAAATGCATGTGTTTTGATTTTCCAGCAAAGTCTATGGGATTTTGCGATTTCCTGTGCGCACTATGCTTTTATAAACGCAGCGTTTTTGTGGCATAATTTGTGGTAAAAACTCATCGTTTAAAGAAGCAACATGTCAATTGTTTTTGCCATTTTGGCAGCGTTTTGCCATCATTAAAGTCTATGAGAATATTCAAAACGCATCCTCTCTCAAATTCCTAGCATTTTACATGCTTTTTGGATGCAGAAAACATGCGTTTTTGGCAAAATAAACGCATGCTTATATGACATCAAAATAATGGAATGATATGTCCCTTTACACACACACATAGTCTGACAATTAAATTAATGAAAATGATTATATTTTCGTTATTTTTGACATAAATATTAGCAAACAGCTATAATTATATTAAATATAACTATTTGCGGTATGATTTTAATCTGGATAGTAATTATCATTATTTTCCTTTTTTTCAGTGTTTGTATATTTAAACTCTATTTAGTAGTGTCTTTGTAATCAAAACGCATCTGACTTTAAGCAATGAAAAAACGTGTTAGACGCGGTAAAAACGCATGCGTATTTATAGCGTTTTGGAGGTCCGTCCCAAAATTGCCAAAGACAATTCCTGCCAGAGGATGCGTTTAGAACTGCAACGACCTCGACGCAAAGTGCGCACATAGCCTTAGCCGTCACACTTTTCCCCATTTTTCCTGATTTCAGTACTTTAAGGCTATTGTGGTGACCACAAAAATGCACAAAAAAAACGTACTATGTGGTCAAAAAAACGCATCTTGTGGCAAAAAAAAAAGCATAAAAAAAGGCATGTGTTTTTGATGCTTTTTTTCTATCATGCCTTTTTAATGCATTTTTCAAGTATAAGCAATGCCAATGGCGGAACAAAGCAGGAAAAACGCAAAAAGAATTGACGTGCTGCATTTTTGTGGTCGCCACAAAATGCAGCCAAAAAAAAAGCAAATGTTGCGCATAGCAAATCTGAAATCTCGTAGACTTTGCTTGGGAAGGAAAAGCATCCAGCTTGTGGTGGACTTAAATGTCACCACAAAATGCACCAAAAAAGCATCCGAAAAAGCAGCGTGCGCATGAGGCCTAAGAACCTATAGATCATTTGCTACACTTTTTGACAGGTGGCATTTTAATGAAAATAATAAAATCACGGTTATTCACTCCGCCTGTCAGTGGTTTTATGCAGCGTTCGCACGCTGTTTTGGCTGAAATAGCGCCAACGTGCGACTGTTAAAAAAAAAATCGACGGCAGATAAAAACTCTTTATTATAAACTGTCATTTAGCATCATGATGTATGGGTGTTAACAATCAATCAGAAAAATTAATCACCCCTTTATGGTTTACTATTCAGTGCCTAAAATATATGAGGCTGCATTCTGCACAGCTGCCTTTCTATAGATGTCACAGATTCAGAAAACTGGATAGATCCCTGCTCAGTTGTCACAAAAAAACTGCACCTTTGAGACATCAAAACTGCACTAAAAACTGAACCTTGTCCCAAAAAGCCTGGAAATGTGAAAGAAAACAAAAACGCTTGTAATGATGGTGTATTTTTGGTGCGTTTTTGGCAATATTTATTTGGTGCATTTTTTTGTGAAAAATAGTGATGGGCGAACTGGACTGTAATGTTTGACCTCTACTGTTTCAAAGGCACCCGAATGCAGGGCCGGAATTCTCAGGGTATTGATCCGGATCAGCCACTGAGGAAATAAAAAAAAAGGAATAATAAAGAAATAAATAAAGAGAGCGTGCTATACTTACCATGTCACCGGCGCAGCTGTAACTGCTCCAGCTGCAGATCATCCTTCTTCCAGGGCCGCTCATTAGGCTCATACATATTCACTGCTTCCCCCGCCCACCAGCGTCTGTGATTGGTTGCAGTAAGACAGCGTCCCCAGCATATGTGACTGCCTGTCTGACACTTCTAATCACAGACCCGGTGTCATGACTATTCCTTGGCTCTGACAGGGTTAAGTCAGGTGGGAGGGCTCGTTTGTTCGTACCTCGTTCCAGATCTCTCGCCGCTTTATTATGGTGTGGACTCTTCCGGAACGCCGCCAGTAATAGTTCCTGCTCTGCAGCGTGCACACTGGTTCCTGTTAGTTAGCTCTGATCTGTCCCACTACCCAGCTTACCTCACCCTGACCTCCGTTCCCCCGTACTGTCTGTCTACCCTGTGTACCTGATCCTGGTCCTGTGTGTCTGCCTCCACCCCCACCTTTGTACTTACATGCGCTCCTGGCCTTTGACCTTGGTAACGTCTCCTGGCTATGGCTCTGCTCCTCCTCGGCTCCTTACGTGAGTTCTCGGCTTCAGACCCCCTTGCTTCCATCTGATTTCGGCTTGGTCACTCTCCTATATTGACGTGACATCCCAGTTTGACTATGGCTGGTCTTACTACTCTTACTCTTCTGCTAGCGACCTCTGGTGGGATTTTGTATTGCTGCACTTTGGAGTTCAATCTCCACTGAGTCCCTGAGCGCCCTAGTGGTAGCTTGACATCCAGTCTGCGGATCTATAACGTACAGTAAAAATAAATAAATAAAATGGCGTACGCTCCTCCCATATTATGACACACAGCACAAATAAAGCCACCGCTACAGGCTGCAGCCCCCAGCCGTGCACTTATCTTGACTGTGTATCGAAATAGGAGGAACCGTATGCGTCACATTTTTCTATAACTGAGTATTTACAATTGCCAGAAGTTGACACCTGTATATACACTTCAACAACAGAAGAGAAAAAATTCAGGGCACTATTCAGCACCAACTATGTCCATTTTAAAAAGTCTTGTACATATACGCTGAAATCAGTGCTGCTCCGGGGTGCATATATATGAGAAGATCAGATGTCACCCAGTATAAGAAGAAAATAATGCACTCACCGGGTTTTTGCTGTGCAAGGTGCGGTTTATTCAATAGTGGAGGTTTTAGTGTAGGACTGCCCCAAATGAGATTGCCGTGACGTGGCGGGGTAGCTCAAGAAATTGCAATTTTTTGCCAAAAATCTCAAAATTATTATAAGTACAGTTTGGAATTTTTAGTGCTGAAGTGCACATTTAGTGCTGGCTTTTTGTTTTTTCTTCATTGAATTGGTCGGTGGCTGACCCCCACCTTGCTATGCACCCCAATTTGGGATGTATTCCACCTGTCTAGATTTTGGCGGTTGGTGACTGTTCACATTCAGTCATCAGGCCCTGTCCACAGGCTATTTACTTCTGCAGCATTTGCTTGGACCTGTCCCGCCCACAGCCATGACTCAGTCATGGGTACAGGATTGAAATAGACCAGGTGAGTGCTGCTAAGAGCAGTTCTACTATTCATATGTGAGGCCGTATGGCACATTTTATAAAAATATTTTAGTGTATGACTGCCCCAAATGAGATTTGCCGTGACGTGGCGGGGTAGCTCAAGAAATTGCAATTTTTTGCCAAAAATCTCAAAATTATTATAATAAGTACAGTTTGGAATTTTTAGTGCTGAAGTGCACATTTAGTGCTGGCTTTTTGTTTTTTCTACATGTGTGGAGAGGGCTGGTAGGGGAGGGAGTACACGACGTACATGTCAGACCACGGCCGTTTCGCACTTGCCCAGTGCTTCAGCTGGTCTCACTGGGCAAGTGCGAAACGGCCGTCGTCTGACACGTACGTCGTGTACTCCCTCCCCACCAGCCCTCTCCACACATGTAACCTCCACTATTGAATAAACCGCACCTTGCACAGCAAAAACCCGGTGAGTGCATTATTTTCTTCTTATACTGGATGACATGTATATACACCACTAAACGTCTAATACAATTGAAGGCGCCCAGTGAACTGTATCCCCAGTGTTGAATCTGGTGATCACAGACAGATCCAGCGCATGCACGTGATGGGGGCACCAACCATAAAGTAGCATCTACAATATAAATAACCTTTGCAAGGTACAAGTAACAACCCATTAAGCCATTTATTTAAGGCTCGTGCTTTGTTGATATACCTCCTGTAATATTTCCCAGGTATATATATTGATTCCAGGGGTAGAGCATACCTGACCCGCTGTTTTGAGACTGACTTTGACATCTACATTGCTAAACACAAGTTGTTAAAAGTCGTTGGAAACAAAAAGCCTTTGTGTTCCTCCTTCCGAGCTCCTGAAGTCGCAATGTAGTTGCTAGGAGATTTGTGTTGAGAATAAGTGCGAGCTCCATGTGGCTCAGAAATGCCGTCATTTATTAAAAAAATGATAGGAAAAAAAAGTGAGGACGTTTTCAATATGAACAGTCTTGATTTCATATAAACAGTTCTATCTAATTTTATTTGTTATTACCAATTTACCAACTTTGCCAAAACCAAAATGGCAACAAATCTTCCGGTTTGCTTATCTTCTGCGCAGTCTACAACAAGATACTCTACTTCTCCAGGCACTTTCTCTAGGTCTTGTAGACCATACCTTAATGATACCTCTTGCCAACGGGTCCAAAGAATACTCACCAACTGGACCTCTGTCTGCGGCTGTACGTCCAACACTACTCAATATTAACACCTTACTGTGGCCTATATCTCATGGATTCGCCCTTGATGGACCACTTAGTCCTAATTATCACCAAGTCTTCTTTATGCCCCCAGCAGACCACCAGCACTGACTCTCTTTGTGCCAAACCACTCACTTTTTATCAGCACTTCTCTGCCATCCTTTAGCTTTGAGACATAGCGCACCCTTGTCAGAGTTGGGCTCTTCCTTTACCGATGCGGACACCTTCTCCAATACTCTGCAGCTAGGGCACCAATATTCTTGTTGTCAGCTGCTTTGACAGATCTTGATGGCTCTACTGCAAAACTGGGCAATTCATTTTCCGAAGGAGCCACATGAGAGACCGTGGCTTGTGCGGAGGCCGAAGCAATAGACTGAATTTAATTCTGCTGAATATTAATATTACCATATTATATATATTTTTTTTAATATTAATTGTATCACTTAATATTGAGCAGAATTATGTATGCTGACATCTCACTATATACAGTATGAGCCCACACACAGCTACCCTACATACAGTATGACCACCACATAACCCCCTATTTACACTTTGAGCCCCACATAGCCCTCCTATATACAGTTTGAGCTCCACATAGCCCCTTTATATACAGTATGAGCCCCCACATAACCTCTAAATATACAGTATCAGCCCTCACATAGTCCCAATATAGAGTATGTGCCCTCACATGGACCCCTGTATACAGCATGAGCCTCCACATAGCCGCTATATACAGTATGAGCCCTCACATTGCCCCTATATAGAGTATGTGCCCTCACATAGCCCCCTATATACAACATGAGCCCTTATGTAGAGTATGTACCCTCACATGGCCCCCATATACAGCATAAACCTCCACATAGCACCCTATATAGAGTATGTGCCCTCACATAGCCCCCCTATATACAGCATGAGCCTCCACAGTCGCTATATACAGTATAAGCCCTCACATAGCCCCCTAGAGTATGTGCCTTCACATGGCCCCCTATATGCAGCATGAGCCCCCACATAGCCCCCTATATAGAGTATGTGCCCTCACATAGCCCCCCCATATACAGCATGAGCCTCCACATGGCCCCCTATATAGAGTATGTGCCCTCATATAGCCCCCTATATACAGCATGAGCCCCACATAGCCCTTCTATATACAGTATGAGCCCCGCATCGCCTCTAAATATACAGTATGAGTCCTCACAAAGCCCCCTATATAGTTTCTGCCCTCACATGGCCCCTATATACATCATGAGCCCCCAGATAGCCCACTATATAGAGTATGTGCCCTCACATGACCCCCTGTATATAGGCACATGTGGCGCCCTGGACAAGCCAGGGGCCACAGAGAACAACACCAACACACCCCACACTCCCGGTCAGGCACACCGAAGTCAGACAAAAACCCTTGTTGCCTTCCTCCAGGGGCTGATGTACACACCAGGGGGTGGGCCAGGCGGTTGGCCCCGCCCACCGAGGAGTTCACAGTCCTGGAGGCGGGAAGAAAGTCAGTTTGAGTTAGGGAGTGAAAGTGAGAGGAAGAAGAAAAGTGGCAGTTGAGCAGACTGAAGTTGGTCCGGGTGTGTGTGGCCCGGACAGATCAGCAAGGTTGGCAGACGGTGGTGACCGTCTGCAGGAGTGGCCTATCGGAGTCTACTGTATGGACCGTGGACGGGCGGTGGCCCGGCGGTACCGGACCAGTACACAAAGAGAAGTCAGCACCATCTGGCAGGGGCCTGCGGACCCCGGCAAGGCTAGGAGTCGCCGTGAATTTGCCAAATCCGTTAGCGAAGGGAACCTCCTGGGTTTCCCAGCAGCCAAGTCCCGACAGAAGGCAACAGTCCAACCGAGAGAGGGAAACACAGTCACCGCCAAGGCTAAAGTTCCCAGGGCCAGAGCCTGCGGGCAAAAGGGGCTCCTCCAGCCCATATCCAAGCTGGGGAGCGGGTTACCGGTGGGAACCCATTGGAACAGTTTACAGTACATAGGTGCAGGGAAAGGCAGTCATCACCAACCTGCCGGGAGAAACAACACCGCAGCCGTCTGTGGGACCCGTCCATCCAGCCGTGTGTTTTACCGAGAACTGTGTCCTCATCATTGGCTGAGTGAGTACCACCGTGCCGTGCGGCACAGCGCTGCCCCCGCGACCCTGCGCCTCGCCAGGCCCCACAACCCGTCTGCCATCCATCCCTACCCCATCATCGGGCCCCGGGACAACCAACCCCCTACCCACGGAGGGGAGAACTAACATCCTGGCTGCTCCCTGTCATCGCTCCCGGGATCCCCGTCCAGAGCAGCGGTGGTGTCACCAATATCACCACAGCCGTGGGTGGCGTCACGGACAATAACCAAATCCCCCACAATCAATCACCCTTTTCACTCACGGGCGAGGAACGCCGCTCGAGTCCCCGGGATCCGGCCCACCGCTCGAGCCACCACCGAGCAGCAGCAGCAGCGGCCGGACCCGAGCAGTGGGAGAGCGCAGCGTCCCCTCCTCCGCCCGCGACACACACATTACATACACATAATATAAAAAACCCCCAAAACAACACCACGCTCCTGTTCCCCCGACGCTCTGCTCCGCTGCACTGGCTCTCTGCACAGCACAAGCATTGATGTGATGTTATTGCGTCTGTTGTATCAAACTCAGATTGGTGGAAGAAGGATCTGGCAGCCCCCCTCATCCAAGGTATTCGATGTCAGGCAGAGGAGGGCATAGTGCTGCCTGTGGGCCACTGTTTTCGGTTCTTCGGCTCTCAGTCTGAGGGACGCACCTTGCCCAGGTCTGATCTGCTGCATTCACCAGCCCAACATCCTGTTAATCCGGAGACCTGAATGTTTACAATACATCACATCCCAATGTAATGCAGTATATTATATACCTCACTCTGACAAAACACTTATCAGTAATAAAACAAGGCGACATTCTTTGGGCTGTAACGTGGAATTGTAAACTATCCACCAAACATCTGTCCAGAATCATAAGTCCCACATTTTCTGCAGGGACTTAGGCGTTGTAAAGTTTTATTACCTTGCAGTTTCTGTTGAAAATTGGCTAAAAGAAACACAAATAATGAAAACCCGGTATTTCAACATTTTAAATGTTCCTTGGAGAGGTTTATTAAGGTTGAGTAGATCAAGCACAGATTCCTAAAACTGAGCTCTGGCCGGGATTCCTGCCATTCAAGTTCTTCGACTTCGAATTGTTTGGATAAAGTTATTTGACCAAGAAATAATCTAAGGTTTGAGCTAATATTTGGTAATAAAAATATCTTCTCTCGTCCCAGGCTCATGTACACATACCATTCCCATGCAATGTATGAAGTGTATGTAATTCTGTGCAAGGACGTGTATTCAAGCACTCCGATCTTCATCTTAAATGGGATCTGTGAGAAAGATTTCACAACCGAAACTATTTATAAGTGCATGCGATCCAGAAATACCTTTACATGACCATCTGTTCCACCTTTTCTAAGAAAATAATGTTTGTATTGATAAGCAAATGAGGCTGAATAGCTATTTGTATATCTGAAGCCTCTGTCACTCCAGCTCTATTCTTTGCATCCTCCTCCTTCCTGACAGCCTCTTTGTCGTGACTTGAATTTTTACTCTGTATGCTGTATACAAGGTCTTTAATAAATACCGTATTTTTCGTTTTATAAGATGCACAGGATTATAAGACGCACCCCAAATTTAGAGGAAAAAAAAGGTAAAAAAAAGGAGGGGTCCGTCTTATACTCCGGTGGTGTCTTACTGGAGGAGGGCGCCAGCGGTGGTAAAGTGGGGTTACAGGACGCAGGGATGGTGATGGTGTTGGAGTAGGGCGATGATGCAGGCCGTGTTAGCTAAGGTGTCTGTGCTGGCTGTGGGGCCTGTCCTGGCTTTGGGGGCTGTCCTTGCTGCAGGGGCTCTGCTGGCTGCGGGGGCCGTCCTGGCTACGGGGCCATGTGGAACAGGGTGGTATGGCGGGTGTGCCAGATGCTCTGTTGGCGGTGCGGTCCTCAAAGAAATGGCATTCAGAGTCGGCGTGTGCACAGATTGAGCTCTCGGCTCAATGACAATTCGAGATCTCATCTGAGCACGCGCCACCTCAGAGTGCCCTTTTCCTTAAGTCTGCTGCTGGGAGATCAATGGGCCAGAGGTGTAGCGTGGAAGATAAGATCTTGAATTGAGAGCTCCATCTGTGCATGTGCCGACTCCGGCACCATTTCTTTGAAGCCCGCACTGCTGACAGAGCATCTGGGATACCCGCTGCATTGCACGTCTCCACACAGCCATCAGGGCCCCCGCTGTCAGCACAGTCCCTTCCGCCAGCACAGAGCCCATTCTCCACCTCCCAGTAAGCTACATTCAGATTGTAAGATGCACCCCTCATTTTCCTCACAAATTTTTGGGAGGAAAAGTGAGTCCTATAATCCAAAAAATACAGTATGTTAAAAAGAAGAGGGCCCAATACTAACTCTTTAGGTACCCTAATGTTAAATGTTATGCCTCTCGTCTGAACTAAGACATCTGCAAATCTGCTATATGAGGCATCTTTCGCGATGCAAAATTGGAGGACTAACGCTTGCTGGATGCAGTGATTTACCAGCTTCAGAGCAACTTAAGTGGGCTTTATACGCTACGATTTCGCTACAGCGATCTCGTTGGAGTCACAGATTTTGTGACGCACATCCGGCCGCTGTAGCGATCTCGTTGTATGTGACTCCTAGGAGCGATTTTGGATCGTTGCAAAAACGTCCAAAATCGCTCCTCGTTGACATGGGGGTCCTCTCCCAATTATCACTGCTGTCGCTTGGGCGAAGTTGATCCTCGTCCCTGCAGCAGCACACATCGCTACGTGTGACGCCGCAGGAACAAGGAACCTCTCCTTACCTGCCACACGCCCGCAATGAGGAAGGAAAAAGGTGGGCGGGATGTTCGTCCCGCTCATCTCCACCCCTCCGCTTTGATTGGGCGGCCGCTTAGTGACGTCGCTGTGACGCCGAGCGAACCGCCCCCTTAGAAAGGAGGCGGTTCGCCGGTCACAGCAACGTCGCCGAGCAGGTATGTGTGACGCTGCCGTAGCGATAATGTTCGCTACGGCAGCGATCTTCACATATCGCCATAACGATAGGGGCGGGTGCTATCACGCTCGCCATCACTAGCATCGGCTAGCAATGTTGCAGCGTGTAAAGCCACCCTTATAATCCCAAAAACAAAGTTATAGCAATGGTTGTTGCTTAGGAGTCTGGCAATCACTGATAGATCGCCAGTTATCTAGGAAACAAGCAATAAACTATAGAATTAATAATCCTTACATTCTTGATTTTTTAAAAAGGGGTAAACTGCTAAATTGTTTGTGTTTAGTAGAACTTTTCAATTCTAAATCTTAAAGAATTTGAGAATAATCCCTTTTAATGGAACATATTTCCCTACAGATTATATGAGCAATGGCTCCCAGGTCCACCTGATAGGGCAAAATGGTGAAAAATGGAGTAACCAGGTTGTATCGACATAAGTAATGTACAGACCAGCAGCACTTGAAGAGCTGAGCAGAATCATTATTAGACATATTGTAAAGGTGTACAAGTACGAAGGAGCGGTAATTACCGGCAGTCACCGCTAACCTTTATTCATCTGATGCATTGCCACCACTTACAGATTAGCTGACGTGTAATTATCTCCACTAATTTATGTTAATGTGCTTTCAGCATGAATTCACCGATGTACTGGTACAGGAAGAGTATGGGTTTTACAATTTGTCTTGCTTCATATATTTTCTATGTAATTTCCCCCCCCCCCCCCCCAATTTATGGCCTGTTATGAAATAGAACACAGGTAGTAATATACACTAATGTTTGACGACCACATATATTATTATTGATTTACATATACTTTTACTACTCTACCCTCCAAAATAGATAGTAATAAACTTGAGATGAATAGCAGGATTCTTGATCCACAGCAGGGGTCTCCAACCTGTGGTTTGCAGCCCCTGATGTTTGACTTGCAGCTATTTGCTTGGGGGATGTGTACCGCCCCGCGGGCTCGGCTGCGACCGCCGAGCCGTTCGGATCAGTCTCGTACTGCGGGTGGTGGCTCGAGCCTCTCACGGACCCGGGGATCACGTCGCTCTGCAAGGGAGTTGGCGCTACATGTGGGGACTTGGGTGAGGAGTTCCACGGCCGGGGCCGCAGTGGTTTGGTTTGGGATGTAAGTTCGTGACGCCACCCACGGGTTGTGGTGATTGTAGACACCACCGCTGCGGTGAAGGTATGGGGGCTCCCGGGAGCGGTGTAATGGCGCAGCTAGGTGTTGACCCCCTCCGTGGGTAGGGGGTGTTGGTCCCGGGGCCCGGATGGCGAGGGCCAGGGTGCAGGGTGAAGTGTTGTGGTGCGGTGCGCGGTCCGAAGGCACTGGTGTACTCACTCTGACACAAGACACCGGAGTCTCTGGTAAACCAAACGGAGTGATGAACGGGGCCCGCAGCCGGCTGCAGCTTCTCCCAGAATAGGTTGGTGGTTTCCGCCTTTCTAATGCACCTATGTGTGTAAATGTTTGAGTCCTATGCCTAGACACCGGTAGTCCGCTCCCCGACTTGTATATGCCGTAGGAGCCCGTTTGCCCGCAGACGGTGGCCCTTTGGGTCTCTATGCCTTGGCGGTGGCTTTACCCTGTATGGTTGGGCTGTTGTCTTCTAACGGGGCTTGTGTGGGATAGGTCCTTAAGCCCAGTCCGCAATCAGTTGATTCGACTCGGCCCTGTCGGTTCAGGGCTTTGTACTGGGTCTGAGTACCCCTCCTGGTGCTCCGGTTTCCAATCGGTTCCCCAGTTCGGTACCGGCGGGCCACTACCCGAACCCGGTCCCTACGGTTCCACCGGCTGTAATCCCAGCTCCTGCAGGCGGCCACCACCATCTGCCTCCTTGCAAATGGTGACTGTGCTCCGACCCAGCCACCTGGTAGTCTCTTTGCAGGCCTGGACACAGGACTGCTCGTGAACTTGACTGCTCTACACTTGTACTTGAACTAGACCGTGTGTTTTCCCGCCTCCAGGCCTGTGAACTCCTCGGTGGGCGGAGCCAACCGCCTGGCTCCGCCCCCCTGGTGTGGACATCAAACCTGGAGGGTGGTGACAAGGCTTTTAGTTTGACGGATGTCACCTAACCGGGAGGAGGGTGTGGTGTGTGTGTGACTACCTGGGACGACCTGACTAGTCCAGGGCGTCACACAAGCTGCACTGCCAACTGTACCAGCATCTACAGGACACAGAAAAAGTTCAGATCTGTGGTAGAGCAGCGAGCCATGGGCTCTCTGCTTCACCTCTCTCCTTGTAGCCTGCATGATGCTTTAACCCTGTAACTTATAGGATGAGGAGGGCAGCAGCATATCTAGGGGAGGGGGTAGGCGGGGCATTTGGCCTGGGCGCAGCAGGCATGGGGGAGCCATTCTCTGAGCTGGCTGTCAAGCTGACAGCTAGCTCAGAGAAGGTACAGCACGCTTGATCCCAGTGATCAATTGTACTTGCGTCTTTCAGGTGTGAATACAATTGATGCCCTGTTCACTAGCACTTTTGGGTCATGGCGATGTCAGCAGCATGATCAGGTCAGCTGAACACACTGCTGCCTTCTCTCCTCGACGCCAATATTTGGTTTGTCAAGTACTCCAAAGGAGCTGAAGACATTACTTACTGTATTGTAATTAGTGGAAGAAACATGAGTAGACAGTATGTGGAGACAGGGTGAGGAGAATGTATGTGGACACAGTATGGGGAAAGAGGGTGGGGGAATGAATATGGACACAGTATGGGGAGAGAGGCTGGGGGAATGTATATGGACACAGTATGGGGAGAAAGGGTGGGGGAATGTATATGGACACACTATGGGGAGAGAGAGGGGGAATGTATTAGGATACAGTATGGAAAGGGAAGGGTGGACGGGTGCAGGGACAATATGGGGAGAGAGGTGGGGAAAATTTGATGACACATTATGGGGAGTGTGGGGGGGTGATTTGAGGACACTATGTGGGGTAAGGGGGTAAATTTGAAGACAAAGTATGGTGAGTGAAAGAGATTGGTGCCAACATAGTATGATGAGCAAGTGAGGGAATGTATGCAGAAACAATATGAGGAGTGAGGGGGATGATTGTGTAGATAATGAGTCAATATGGGATGAGAAAAATGAAAGGGGGCACAGAATACAGACTGAGTAGTTTGTGGAGGGGCAGTATGGAGAGGGTGTAAGATGGAGGGACCGTGCGAGGCCACATCAAGGAGGGGACAGTATGCAAGGAGGTGGAGTGAAATGAGGGTGACAGAACAGGGCCTAGGCAGTATAGGGGGATATCACGAGGATGATTGTGTCATGAATTTGTTTTTATCCTTCATGCAGTGATTGTACATCTTTTTAAAAGAATTTTGGAATAAAATTGATTTTAGAAGAGCGGACACTGGAGAATTTTTCCTTATATTTGTGCTGGAGTCTCACTGAATCCGTGACAGCTATTCTTCTAATAGGACTGGTGAGCTGACTTAAACCCAATTTTTTTTCTTTTATGTACTAATGGTGGTCCTGATGATGTATTCATGTGCTGAGGAAGGTTTTGATGCTGTGTTTCTGGTAATGTATTCATGTACTAATGAGGGTTTTGATACTGTGTTTCTGTACTGATGGTGGTCATAGCGATGTATTTCGATACTGCTGGTTCTAGTGATGTATCCTTGTGCTGTTATTGGTTCTGATCCTGTAGACATGTAGCAATCCATAAATTGAAAGATTAAGTTATACATGGCTATGTTAATAAAGTAGCCATCAATGTTACAGTAGTGGACAACCTCTTTAACATAAACCTCTTTCCATGCTGCCATTTCCTACAAGCAGTACAAAAATCACATTAACGTTGCGGGTCAAAGTTTTACATGTAACTTTCATAAAAATTTCCTTACAATGTGACAAAATAAATAATCTTTCATATTAAATATTGCCTCGGAGTTCTGATTCCAGACCCCATCAGCTTCCACTCTTTCTATGTCGGTGACGTGTACTAAAGGGGCTGTATGACTTCTTCCAGCCCTCTCTGACTATGATTGAGAAGGGCTGTCTACCTGTGGCGCCCCTGACCTGGTCAGGCACCACTGAGTACTGCACCCATGCTGGGGACAGTACAATACAGGTAATCCAGAAGGCTGACCGAGGTGTGACTACACAGGCGCATAGTGATCAGGTCTCACACATGTACCTTTGAGAGGACCCCTGGGGATCCCAGGAGGGGGAAAAGCCTTCACCTCCACTGGAATAGTGGAGGGGGCCAAAAGCCTCCATCTCCAATCAAGGGGTGTGGTAAGAGAGCCTGGTTGCTAGGTGGCGTAGGCAAGAACAGGAGAGGAGGAGCAGTGAGCCGGCTCAGTGCAGAGTCCAGGGAGCTCAGAGAGGAGCAGACCCCGGGGCTGTTGCAGTCTGACAGCGTCCGCGCAGTGGCTACCGACGGGGGAGAACGGTCACCTAGGAGTGCTACCCGAAACCCATCTCCAGCTAGAGAGAGAGCACAGAGTGGGAAGTAAGGAGACTGCTAGGGAGAACCAGGCCCAAACGGGCGGCAGATCCCGGAGCGGGGATAGATCCACCTTTCCCTGCTAAACCTGCCGGTGTGGGGCCCTCAAAGCCCACACCACAACACCCAAAAGCCGCAGCCACGTAGCCACAGTTAGGGCCCATAGTTCACAGGAGGCAAGCAGCTGGAGTGATCTGGCCCAGGCAACAAGCAAACGGCAAACGAAGGGGAGAGAGGCTTCAGCAACTTCCCTGGGTGACCCCCATAGGGACTAAAAGTCGGGGTTACCCCAAACCACCAAGGGCTAAGGAAGGCGAGTTGGTAGTCACCATCAGAAGTCAGCCTGAAGGATACCTGGTTCCAGCCTGGTTCATCCCAGCTACGCCCGGGTTACTCACCCTGCCATCTGAAGTGAGTAAAACCCCTGAAAGACATTCTGCGTGTGTGGAGTTATTCTGCGCCTTGTGGTTCTACGCACCTACACAGGGTCCTGGGGCTTGCCTCACTCTCAGGAGGCAATTCCAACTAACTGCACTCACCATCAGCCCCAGGCCTCCCTTAACCTGCAGTGGCGGTCCCCACTGACCGCAATACTGAGAGTGGCGTCACGACAAATAGAAGATTTCCTACCGGTGACAAGATCCAGACTGACAGCGGAGTCCCTGAAGGTAATGCACCGACACAGCGTACCCGGGGCCCCACATCTGGCGTCACGAACAGGATAAGGACTAGACCTGTCCAGACAGGTGACCATGTGCCTGGGCGGTCCGCTTGAAAAATTGGAAGCGCCGCCATATTGCCACCATGAAAAGCGCGCTGAAAAACAACAGCAGCCCGCGCTGGGAGAAGTTACCGCCCACGAAGAGGTGCGGCTACCCAGAGATCCCCTGCAGAGTTCTGACCTCGCTTGTGAAGAGAGCGGAAGCGTCCAGAGACGGCGGAACGGAAAAGAAGCCAGCAGCTTGTTGTTAGAGAAAATGGCGTCTGAATGCAGAGACCCAGAGCCAGGCTCCGCTGCCTGGTGGTGTCGGGAGCTCGCCGAGTTCTGCGATCAACTGGAGGCCAGGGTCGGAAGGCTGATCAGAGAGGGACGTGCGGAGTTCCTGGGAATGACCGCGGCGGTTCAGGCCTATGAAGAGAGAGCCGCGCGCCGAGTGCCAGACCGGGCGGTGACGACTCAGACCCCGATGCTGCCACCGATGGGTGAGTCCAGTGTTGCCCCTGCCAGCCCGGATGCCCCGACCCCTGCTGCCACGCCCGCGGTCCCTGAAGAGGCGCCCGGCGCGGCAACGCTGAGCCAGGCCGCAGCCACTCCAGGTGCGGCCCACCAAGCCCAGGCCGCCGCAGCGATGCCCTGCTCGGCCCGCAAAGAACCGGCTGCCACCGCGACCCTCATCCATGCCGCGGGTGTGACACTGACCCAGGCCGCCGCCATGCTAGGCCCGGCCCGCCGAGACCCCACCGCAGCAGCAACGCTCGTCCGCGCCGCAAGTGAGGTGCTGAACCAGGCCGCAGCCACGCCAGGTGCGGCCCGCCAAGCTCCGATCACTGCAGCGACGCCCAGCCCAGCCTGCACCGATCCCATCGCGACAGCAACGCAGATCCAGGCCGCCGCCATGCAGGGCGCGGCCCGCCAAGACCAGGCCGCCGCCATGTCAGGCGCGGCCCGCCAAGACAAGATTGCATCACCATTTCCCCCGGCCTGCAAGGCCAGAGCAGCCACCGCTCCCCAGCCCAAGGAGGTCCCTGCAAGGAAATCCCTGATAGGTGAAGACTCCGCATACTGGCAGCTGAAGGCTGACCTGGAGGCCAAGTTCCCACAGGAGATGGTGAACCGGTATCTACTCCCTCCGCACACCCCCAAGAGGATTCCGGCAACCCCTGCAGCAACTACGCCAAAGAGTCCCCCGCCTGGGCCTGCTGAAGAAAGTCCATCCCCAGCACTGCCACCAAAGGAGTGCTCAGAAGAACTAAGGGGGAGGGGAGGCCAGGAAGCTGAAGAGCTGACTCAGGAGCCACCAGCAGTGGATCCATGCCCAGAGCCAGAGATGTTGCCATATTCCCGCTGGGACGAAGAAGACCTGACACCGTCTGCTGAAGAAGATTTGCCTAAAAGCCTCACCTGGGAGCTTGTAAGCTGTACCTCGCAGAATCCAGTCCGCAAGACACGGCGCCGTAGCAGAACCCAGTCTTTCCCTGCACCGCAGTCCCCAGAACAGAGAGATGAAATAACGGCCAGAGACCTACAGGAGAAACGGTTCCTGAGAAGAGCCAAAGCCCAGGTCAGAGGACCCCTATGTCGAGGAGTAGTGGAAGATTTCAGCCTAAAATCAGGATACGGCTTTATAGTTGCACCTGGTATGAAAGAAGGCATCTTTGTCAACAGAAGAGACGTGAGAGCCCATTTGCCCAGAGGACATCCTGGAAGAAACCTAAGGATGGGAGACACAGTGCAATTTACAATGCATCAAGGAGAAAGAGGCTGGTATGCACTAGATGTAACACCATGTCCTAAAGAGAAAGAAACAGACACGGAAGAAGAAAGGAAAGACAGAGATAGAGAAAGAACAGACAAAGAAACTACTGGTGAGACCACCACGGACGATGAAAGAGATCGAGAAACCAACAGGTGCCGCAGCCCTACAGGCCCAAGCCCTGGTAAGGAGGAATCTGCATAAAGTAAAGTACAACAAGTTACTGTTTTGACCAGTTTGAAGTTTTTGCAACGTTTTCAAGTTTAAGCAATGTGCCCACATAAACTAATGTGAGAAATGAACCTTAAGGCTATGAACTGGCTATAGCCACAAACTCTCGCAGTGTAAATAGTTACACCAGAGGCACCACCACCAGAGCCAGCCTGTTTAGGGGCTTGGCTCGTCTGCAACCAGGGAGCACGTCCGTATATAGGGCCTTGGCTTACCTGCAACCAGAGAGCATGCCTGTTTATGGGGCCTGGCTCTCCACCACAAAGAGGGTACCTGGTCAGCACCAACTGTGGAGGCCGCCTCTACATCCTGCCAGAAGTGGCTGAAGGCGCGGCCAACGTAAAAGGGTTTTGGGTGGGTTAACGGACTTGTGGGTGGAGGGTGGTGATGTATGGTACCTGGTGGTTTTAAAAATGTTTTACATGTTTTAATGTTTTATGCATTTTAAAATGTTGTCTTGCAGCCCGAGGACGTGCTGGTGATAACTAAGGGGGAATGTGGCGCCCCATGACCTGTTCAGGCACCACTGAGTACTGCACCCATGCTGGGGACAGTACAATACAGGTAATCCAGAAGGCTGACCGAGGTGTGACTACACAGGCGCATAGTGATCAGGTCTCACACATGTACCTTTGAGAGGACCCCTGGGGATCCCAGGAGGGGGAAAAGCCTTCACCTCCACTGGAATAGTGGAGGGGGCCAAAAGCCTCCATCTCCAATCAAGGGGTGTGGTAAGAGAGCCTGGTTGCTAGGTGGCGTAGGCAAGAACAGGAGAGGAGGAGCAGTGAGCCGGCTCAGTGCAGAGTCCAGGGAGCTCAGAGAGGAGCAGACCCCGGGGCTGTTGCAGTCTGACAGCGTCCGCGCAGTGGCTACCGACGGGGGAGAACGGTCACCTAGGAGTGCTACCCGAAACCCATCTCCAGCTAGAGAGAGAGCACAGAGTGGGAAGTAAGGAGACTGCTAGGGAGAACCAGGCCCAAACGGGCGGCAGATCCCGGAGCGGGGATAGATCCACCTTTCCCTGCTAAACCTGCCGGTGTGGGGCCCTCAAAGCCCACACCACAACACCCAAAAGCCGCAGCCACGTAGCCACAGTTAGGGCCCATAGTTCACAGGAGGCAAGCAGCTGGAGTGATCTGGCCCAGGCAACAAGCAAACGGCAAACGAAGGGGAGAGAGGCTTCAGCAACTTCCCTGGGTGACCCCCATAGGGACTAAAAGTCGGGGTTACCCCAAACCACCAAGGGCTAAGGAAGGCGAGTTGGTAGTCACCATCAGAAGTCAGCCTGAAGGATACCTGGTTCCAGCCTGGTTCATCCCAGCTACGCCCGGGTTACTCACCCTGCCATCTGAAGTGAGTAAAACCCCTGAAAGACATTCTGCGTGTGTGGAGTTATTCTGCGCCTTGTGGTTCTACGCACCTACACAGGGTCCTGGGGCTTGCCTCACTCTCAGGAGGCAATTCCAACTAACTGCACTCACCATCAGCCCCAGGCCTCCCTTAACCTGCAGTGGCGGTCCCCACTGACCGCAATACTGAGAGTGGCGTCACGACAAATAGAAGATTTCCTACCGGTGACAAGATCCAGACTGACAGCGGAGTCCCTGAAGGTAATGCACCGACACAGCGTACCCGGGGCCCCACATATCCTCCTCTGCATCACTTCACTGACACAAAGACGGAGGAAACTGTATGAAAATGAAGCCAAAAGTGAAGTAACTTGGAAAGTAATTTCAAAGTAAAGCTTTGCAGCAAAAATAGTGCAATTACAAAGTCAACTCTGCTACATATGACAAAATAATATTGTAGGCATTTCTCAGATCCACAGGTTACTCCACTGCCTGTCTGATGGGGATTGTGGTCTCAGGATCTCATTACAAGAAAGATCTTATGTTACTCCTCTGCCAGTCTCCCAAGCATGGCAGCCACTTGTGCACTCGAGCTATTCAACTGGAAAATTAGCCTCGCTGGAAATAGCCCCTTTATTATATGATGCATAAATAAAATAGTTTGACACAGGTGAATTATGTTCCTGTCCTTCTCGGTGCTGATACATTTGAGTTTATGCCAAATTGCTCAGCACTTAATACAACATGGACTAAAGAGAGATCTACAATCGATAATTTGGTTCATTTGCATGATTCAATGTCTGTTCTAAAGGGGATTCCCATCCTATGGCATATCCAAAGGAAATAAATGGATGGTAGGTACGATGTGAATCTATCATTAGTAATGAGCGGACACTACCATGCTCGGGTGCTCAGTATTCGTAACTAGTGATCAGCAGGCACTACTATGCCCGGGTGCTCAGTACTCGTAACTAGTGATCAGCGGGCACTACCATGCTCAGGTGCTCAGTACTGGTAACTAGTGATGAGCGGGCACTACCATGCTCGGGTGCTCAGCACTGGTAACTAGTGATGAGCGGACACTACCATGCTCAGGTGCTCAGTACTGGTAACTAGTGATGAGCGGGCACTACCATGCTCGGGTGCTCAGTACTGGTAACTAGTGATGAATGAGCACTACCATGCTCGGGTGCTCAGTACTCGTAACTAGTGAGGAGCGGGCACTACCATGCTCGGGTGCTCAGTACTGGTAACTAGTGATGAGCGGGCACTACCATGCTCGGGGGCTCAGTACTCGTAACTAGTGAGGAGCGGGCACTACCATACTCGGGTGCTCAGTACTGGTAACTAGTGATGAGCGGACACTACCATGCTCGGGTGCTCAGTACTGGTAACTAGTGATGAGCGGGCACTACCATGCTCGGGTGCTCAGTACTGGTAACTAGTGATGAGCGGGCACTACCATGCTCGGGTGCTCAGTACTGGTAACTAGTGATGAGCGGGCACTACCATCCTCGGGTGCTCAGTATTGGTAACTAGTGATGAGCGGGCACTACCATGCTCGGGTGCTCAGTACTAGTAACTAGTGATGAGCGGACACTACCATGCTCAGGTGCTCAGTATTGGTAACTAGTGATGAGCAGGCACTACCATACTCGGGTGCTCATTACTGGTAAGTAGTGATGAGCAGGCACTACCATGCTCGGGTGCTCATTACTGGTAAGTAGTGATGAGCGGGCACTACCATGCTCGGGTGCTCAGTACTCGTAACTAGTGATGAGCGGGCACTACCATGCTCGGGTGCTGAATTGACAAACATGTTTATTTTTCTTGTTGCATTATGTAATATATATCGAGAAATTAAATATTTTAATACATTAGTGACAGCGCAAAGCAATCATTTTGCAATTACCTCTAAAGGCCACTTTACACGCAGCGACATCGCTAACGAGATATCGTTGGGGTCACGGAATTCATGACGCACATCCGGCGTCGTTAGCGACGTCGTTGCGTGTGACACGTACGAGCGACCGCTAACGATCCAAAATACTCACCAAATCGTTGATTGTTGACAAGTCATTAATTTCCCAAATATCGTTGCTCATTTTGGAAGCAGGTTGTTCGTCGTTCCTGAGGCAGCACGCATCGCTACGTGTGACACCGCAGGAACGAGGAACAACAACTTTCCTGCGTTCTGCCGGCAATGAGGTGGGCGTGACTTTCATGCGGCTGCTCTCCGCCCCTCCGCTGCTATTGGTGGCCCGCTGATTGACATCACTGTGATGCCGCACGAACCGCCCCCTTAGAAAAGAGGCTGTTTGCCGCCCACAGCGACGTCATTAGGAAGGTAAGTCCGTGTGACGGCTTCTAACAATATTGTCCGCCACGGGCAAGGATTTGCCCGTGACGCACAATCGCCGGGGGCGCTTTCAGCGTGTAAAGTCCCCTTTAGGCCTAAATTGCTTGTGAGATTGCAGTGCAATACGGCGTCTAGTCTGTACCTATTGTATTTGGCCCTGTGTACTCCCCTAGGAATACATTTCTAAAAAAAAAAAAAAAAAAGAAGAGCAGTGCGCTGCTACATAAGCAATTGTGATAATAGGGATAGCAGAGATTGGTTCCTGTTGAAAAGTAGAGGAAATTACATGTGAGATGCCAGGTTGCTAGGCAAGTTGCTAAAAATACCAAGCGATGTAAGACATCAAGGTGGAAGTGTTAAATACACTGTAAATTCACATATAGGGGTCTCAAGGAGCATCAGGCGCCAAACCAGGGACATGCTGCCCTCTAGTGGAACTTGTAAGAATTATTCTCTTGCAATTGCTATGTATAATTGCTGGAAAACTCCATCTATTCTTTTCCGCAGGTCATGAGAATTAATGAACTAAAATATAATTGTTATCTAATATTTAAAAGTAATGAAATTCTATTCACACAACAATCAAGAAAACGCCCATCTCCCTTGTATCACATTACAAACTTCCAACTGCTGACCCTTCACTGCTCTCTTACAGATCATTTATCATTCCTTTGTACCAAACACTGTTTGATTGACAAGTAGTGGTTTCCCTTAAAAAAAAAAAAGAGGTTGTGCAGCATCTGCAGCATGTGTTGCAATAAGACAATTTCAGACATCTGCTCTCCCAAAAACATACATTGTGCAGCAATTGAAGATTATCATTTTGGACATTTAAAGGGAATCTGTCAACAGGTTTTTGCTATGTAATCTGAGAGCTGCATGATGTAGGGGCAGAGACCCTGATTCCAGCGATGTGTCACTTAGGCTGCTTTCACAATTGTGTTGTTTTGCATCCGTCACAATCATTTGTGTGACTGAGGCAACGGATGCGTTGCAGATAGTGGCACAACTGATGCTGCCAAAAAAAAAAACGATCCGTTGTTTAGGGTTTTTTTTTTACTGTTTTACCGGCAGCCGGCTTTTGTGACCGATCACCTGATATAAATAAATAAATACAACACCTGGATGTAAATAACGTCTGCCCTATAAAAGATGAAACCAGTGCATTCTTTATTACATCCTAAGTCTCAAGAAAGTCACTCGGTCGGAGTTTGATGGAACAAACGACACAAAACCCAAAGAGCAACATCCGATACTAGTGTGATTTCATTACCAGGACAGTGACCGGAAAAATAGAAAAAAAAAAAAGCTGGCGGAGTCTATGTTTCATGGCTGGAAACACAAACTTAATTGATTTAAAGAAACAAAGCCAATTTGGAGCAATGTTGGCTCAGCGCAAGAGAAACCAGAGACTAGCTGAGCATCAAGTCACAAGCAGATTGCAGACAAAGAATAAGAAAAGAGCCTGGGATTTTATTAAATTTAAAGGGACGCTGTCATGATGATTTTTCTACTGAAATCAGTAATATCGCAGTATAGATCCTAGTGCAGCAACAAAAATGACGCCTGTCTTGTAGAAATCCGATATTCCAGTGCTGAGAAATCAAGCTTTGAATCCACATGCAAATTAGCCAGGGGGCGTGTGCATGACCTCTGAGTGTATGGCCACACCCCCAATGTATTTCCTGATTAATTTATATGTGATTTCAAACCTTGATTTCTCTTCACCAGCACATCGGATTACTAGAATATAGGTATCAAATTTATTGTTTTTCTACGACAGATACAGCAATACCACTAATGCAAGTAGTAAAATGGTCGTCGCTGATTCCCTTTAACTTTTTCCCAATATGACGATTTTCCATTTTTCCATTTTCAATTTTTCTTCAGCTTCTTCCAAAAGTTATAACTTTTTTTTTTATCTGTCCAGATTGTTGTATTAGGGCCTTTTTTGCAAGGGACAAGTTATAGTTTTTAAAGGGAACCTGTCACCAGATTTGGCGACTATAAGCTGTGGCCACCACCAGTGAGCTGTTATATACAACATTCTAGAATACTGTATATAACAGCCCAGGCCGCGCTGTATAACGTAAAAAAACACTTTAATACGGACCTAGGGGGCGGTCCGGTCTGATAGGTGTCGCTGCTCTCCAGTCCGGCGCCTCCTCTGTGCAGCGATCCCTGTCCTCCTATCCAGTCCAGGCCGGCATTGCGGTCCTGCGCAGGCACACTTTGATCTGCCCTTCTTAAGTACTGTAATGCGCAGGCGCGAGGAAAGGTTAAAGACCTTGATCTGCCCAGGACCTCAATGCCGGCTAGTGTGCAAGACATAGTAGAAGAAGGAAAACGGCCATCGCCGCAGAGGAGGTGCCGGACAGGAGAGCAGCGACACCAATCGGACCGAACCGCCCCTTAGGTGAGTATTATAAAACTGATTTTTACATTATACACAGCGGCCTGTGCTCTTATATACAGCATGTTAGAATGCTGTATATAAGAGCTCACTGGTGGTGGCCGCAGGTCATGGTCGCCAAATCTGGTGACAGGTTCCTTTTTAACACTAGAACTACTGGACTCGTGACACCGATATAGAAATACATGGTGCAAAGTAGTCACAATAACTACCTCAGTAGTTCTAGTGTTAATAGCATCATTTATTTTACCATTTAACATACTGGAAAATGGGTACAAAAAACGGATTTTTGTGTACTCACCGTAAAATCGTATTCTCTTAGCCATCATTGGGGGACACAGGACCATGGGTGTTATGCTGCCTATCCATAGGAGGACACTAAGTAGATGCAAAAGCATAGCTCCTCCTCTGCAGTATACACCCCCTGGCCGGGCCAGGCAACCTCAGTTTTAGTACACAAGCAGTAGGAGAATAAAACAGTAAAAACTTCTCAACAGAGGAACATAAGAAAAGAAGAGTCATAACCAAATAAGGTACTGAGAGAACCAAGGCCCAACATGGCAACAGGGTGGGTGCTGTGTCCCCCAATGATGGCTAAGAGAAAACGATTTTACGGTGAGTACACAAAAATCCGTTTTTCTCTGATGCCTCATTGGGGGACACAGGACCATGGGACGGCCTAAAGCAGCCCATGGGTGGGAAACATAAAAGAAGACAACACAACCCAAGGACTAGGAACCAGTCCCAGACAGCCTGGAGCGCCAACTGAGAGAGGTGCTCTACTGCCGTTTGCAGAATTTTCTTACCCAGATTTGCCTCAGTTGAAACCTGGGTATGGACTCTGTAATGCTTTGAAAACGTATGTAGGCTAGACCAGGTCACAGCCTTATACACCTGTTCCACTGAAGCCTGATGTCGAATGGCCCACGAAGCGCCAACTGCTCGCGTGGAATGAGCCCGCAGCCCACTGGGAATGGGCTTGAGTTGCAAGCGGTAGACTTCCTGCATCGCAGAGCGAATCCAGCGAGCCAGAGTCGCGTTTGAAGCTGCCTGTCCCTTCTTAGGCCCCTCAGGAATGACGAACAAAGAGTCCGTTTTCCTAAAGGGGGCTGTCCTGGATATGTAATATCTGAGAGCTCTGACGAGGTCTAACGAATGCAGAGACCTTTCCACCCTATGAACCGGGTGTGGACAAAAGGAAGGCAGAACAATGTCCTCGTTCAAATTAAACGGGGTAAGAACCTTTGGAAGGAAATCCGGAAGGGGGCGCAGAACCACCTTGTCCTGGTGAAAGATCAAAAAAGGCTCGCGGCAAGAGAGTGCTGCTAGCTCCGAAACCTGTCTAATGGACGTAATTGCCACCAGGAATGTTACTTTCCAGGACAGAAGAGCAAGATAGGATTCCTTGAGGGGGTCAAATGGAGACCTCTGGAGACTGTCCAGAACAAGGTTGAGGTCCCATGGTTCCAGCGGCCGTTTGTACGGGGGAACTAGATGGGAAACGCCCTGGAGGAAGGTCTTGACTTGCGGTTTTTGAGCCAGGCGACATTGGTAGAAGATTGAGAGCGCTGAGACCTGCCCTTTAAGGGAACTGAGAGCCAACCCCGCTTGCAAGCCAGACTGTAGAAAGCCGAGATTTCTGGGGATGGCCAGAGGCATAGGCTGGACGTTAGTTTCCCTGCACCATGAAAGGAAGATTTTCCACGTACGGTGGTAAATGCGGGATGATGCAGGCTTTCGGGCGCTGATCATGGTGGAAATAACCGCGGGGGAGAATCCCGCTCTTGTTAATACCCAGGTCTCAATGGCCATGCCGTCAGCTTCCAGGCTCTGGAGTTCTGATGGGAAATGGGCCCTTGGGTCAGCAAGTCTGGGATGTCTAGAAGACGCCACGGTGCGTCTGTGAGCATTTGTACTAATTCGGCGTACCAGGCGCGCCTGGGCCAGTGAGGTGCTATCAGTATCACCGGGACTCCCTCTGCATTGATCTTCCTGATTACCCGCGGCAGTAGGGGTAGAGGTGGAAATATGTAAGGCAGGCGGAAGTGGTGCCAGGAGCAGACTAGAGCATCCGCGCCGATGGACTGCGGGTCGCGTGACCTGGCTATGAACACTGGTACCTTTGCATTCAACCTTGAGGCCATTAGGTCCACGTCTGGTGTGCCCCAGCGAGTGCAGATGTGTAGAAACACATCTGGGTGGAGAGACCATTCTCCGGCGGCCAGGCCTTGGCGACTTAGAAAGTCTGCTGCCCAGTTCTCTACCCCCGGTATGTGTACCAACGATTCGGCCCAGCTGAGGATCTTGTGGGCCTCGGGATAAGCCGCTTTGCTGCGGGTGCCCCCCTGCTGATTGATATAGGCTACAGCTGTCGCATTGTCCGATTGGACTTGAATCGGACGACCCGCTAGCAGAGGGCAGAACGATCTGAGCGCGAGGAAGATCGCGCGGAGTTCCAGGATGTTTATGGGTAGGAAAGACTCCTGGGGCGTCCAACGTCCTTGAGCAGTGTTTTGCCGGTACACTGCTCCCCAGCCTAGGAGGCTGGCGTCCGTGGTCAGCACCAGCCAGTTCACTGGGAGAAAAGATCTACCCTTCGATAGGGATGATGACCGAAGCCACCAGCGGAGTGCGTACCTGACTGAAGGCGTCAGGTGAAGATTTCTGTCCAGGGAGAAGGGACTCTTGTCCCAGGCCACTAGAAGGGCTAGCTGCAGTGGGCGGAGGTGCAGTTGAGCAAAGAGTACTGCTTCCATAGCTGCCACCATCCTGCCGAGCACTTTCATGCTGAATCGAATGGAGCGAGATGGAGGACGTAGAAGGCAGCGTACCGCTCATTGAAGAGCGATCGCCTTGTCCTGAGGGAGAAGGATCAAGCCCCAACGGGTGTCCAGGGACATGCCCAGGAAGGTGATGGATCGTGATGGGATCGGGGATGATTTGTCCAGATTCACTAGCCACCCTAAGCGGAATAGGGTGTCCACAGTGATCTGTACGCTGGTTGAGCAGTCGTGGAAGGAGGGGGCCTTGATGAGGAGGTCGTCTAAGTAAGGGAGAACGACTACTCCCCTGGCGTGAAGGAAGCTCATGGCGGCCGCCATGACTTTGGTGAAGACCCTTGGTGCGGTGGCAAGGCCGAAGGGTAGAGCTACGAATTGAAAGTGGGAGTCCTGAATTGCGAAGCGGAGGAACTTTTGGTGATCTGGGGCGATGGGTATGTGCAGGTACGCGTCCTTGATGTCTATGGAGGCGAGGAATTCCCCTTCGACCATGCATGCAATAATGGACCTTAGGGACTCCATTCTGAATCTCCGTACGTCCACATGTTTGTTTAGGTGTTTGAGGTCCAGGATGGGTCGAACTGACCCATCCTTTTTGGGGACCACAAAGAGGTTGGAATAAAAACCCCCGAACTTCTCGTCGTCTGGGACAGGTATTATCACTCCTGCTGTTTGGAGCGAGTGGATTGCTGAGAAAAAAGCTTTGCGTCGTTTTCGAGTCTTTGGGGGGTTTGAGAGAAAGAACCGACTCGGGGGTCGGGTCCGAAATTCTATGTGGTAACCGGAAGACACAAGATCTCGCACCCATTTGTCGTCTGAGGCGGCAGCCCAGATGTGTTGAAAGAGCCGCAGTCGACCTCCTACAATGAGTGTGTCTTCCGGGGCGTCGAAGGAGTCATGAGGGGGAAAACGTCGTGGCAGAGTCTCCCTAGTCCTGGACTGTTTCGGTCTAGGCTGCCATGACGAAGTGGGTTTCGGGGAGAGCTGAGAAGGTCGGTCCCTGCGTAGTCCGCGTCTGGTGGCGGGGACAGCACGCGATGTCGACCAACCAAATGAGTTCCGAAAGGAGCGGAACGAGGACTGTGGACGTCTGGTGAAGGATGTCCTGGACTTCAGCTGGGGGAGGGAGGTACTCTTTCCTCCCGTGGCGTCAGAAATGAGCTTGTCCAGACGTTCGTCAAACAATCGGTCTGGAAAAAAGGGAAGGCCCGTGAGAGACTTCTTGGAGGCAGAGTCCGCTCGCCATTGTCGGAGCCAGAGAGCTCTACGGATGGCTATGGTATTTGAGGCGGCAAACGCTGCGCAGGTAGCAGCGTCCATGGAGGCCTGCATGAGGTACTCTGCCGCAGCGGCCATTTGAGCTGTTACCTCTGTGAAGGTATGAGTGAACTGGGATTCCTCAAGCGAAGTGTTAAGGGATTCTGCCCAGACCGAGATCGCCTTTGCGACCCACACAGCGGCAAAGGAGGGCAAGAGGGAGGAACCCGCAGCCTCAAAAGCAGAGCGGGCGAGGTGCTCCACCTGTCTGTCGGGTCCTTGATGGAGGAACCATCGGGTAAAGACAGGAGCGTCTTTGTGGTAAGGCGGGAGACCGGGGGGTCGACCGAGGGCGGATCGGCCCAGCCCTTAGGGGCAGGTGAGGCAAAAGGGTACCGGGACTCCATGAGTTTTCGGTTACCGAAGCGCCTGTCAGGCTTCTCCCTTTGCTTTGTGAGGATATCCTGAAACTATGGGTGATCAGCGAAAACCTTTTGGGGTGTCCTTGCCCTCTTAAAGGAGACCGCATGGTCAGTGGTAGTGGATGGGGGATCCTCCACATGCAGAGTTTGGTTGATTGCTGCTATAAGGGAGTCTATTGCAGTTTGATCATCTGGGGAGGCTGAAACCAAGGAATCCTCTTGGTATAAACAGCATTCTCCCTCCTCCAGCTCTTCAGAAGACGTGGAGCGTGTGGGAGAGCCTGCCCTGTGTGCTCCCGAGGGAGAGCCCGCTGGAGACACCCGGCCGTGTGCTCTTTTCCTGATCCCTGCAACCGGTGAAGCATGTGCCTGGATTACCTCAGAAGGATCCTCCATAGAGGTATCCTCAGGCTGCGTTCCGTCCAGGGACCCAGAAGGGTGTGGAGGACAACATTGCATAGCCAGCACCAGGTTCTGTGACAGTTTTTCCATGGATTGGGACAGAAACTGTGCTCATTCCGGTGGGCTGGGAGCCCTAGGCTCTGGGCTGACGGTGGCAGCGGTGGTGGCAGGGAGGTCTTGGGGGGCTATAGGGGCACAGGACTCACAGAGAGAAGAGGTGTGTTTACGTGGTAGCTCAGCGTGGCAGGCAGTACAGGCTGAATAATAGACTATGTGGGCCTTAGCACTCTTAGTGCCCTTAGAATTCTGCATGTTCCTAATAGGAGTATGCCAGGAGGGGGAGCAATGCTCAGCAGAGCTACAAGTGAAGCAAGCACCTCACCAGAATCAGCCGATGGCCCTGTCCTCAGGAAGGATTAAGCTCTATGGAGATCTTCGCACGCTTTCCTGGGGGGCGGGGCTTATCGCGGCCATGGGGGGCAGGGCTTAGCGCTAAAAGAGCGCGAAGATGAAGTCAGTGTGCCCCCCCCCCCGCTGTGGGTAGTTAAACACGGCGGGAAGGGAGCTTCCGATAGTATTCCCCCCTCTCCCTCCAGTCAGCACACAGCTTGTCACTGGTGGTTATCAGCTGGCTTTTCTTGAAAATAGCAGAGTCAGCTTGCTGTGTCCGGTCACACCGGTGCCATATTCAACTCAGAGCCTGCAAAGAGGGGCTGAGGAATTGGTGCCATATTCAACTCAGAGCCTGCAAAGAGGGGCTGAGGAATTGGGCTATAGGGGCACAGGCCTCTACCCTGGGCTTTGGAAAATCGGTGTCTGTGGAACCAGTCGTCCAGCCCAGGATCCAGCGTCGCAGGAGGGGGTACGTGGAGGTGACACGCCACGTTCCCGCCCGTTGATGGTAGTGGGAGATCGGTCCCAAAAGGAAACCGTCGCCCTCAAAAAATAACAAACCTTGAAAGGAAGTGCCTCCTACAGACACTAAGCTAAAACTGAGGTTGCCTGGCTCGGTCAGGGGGTGTATACTGCAGAGGAGGAGCTATGCTTTTGCATCTACTTAGTGTCCTCCTATGGATAGGCAGCATAACACCCATGGTCCTGTGTCCCCCAATGAGGCGTCAGAGAAATCTCTGAAATTGTTTTTTTTTGTTTTTGTTTTTTTTACAGCATTCCTTGTGCAGTAAATATGACTTGGCAATATGATTGTGATCAGTATGACTACTGGGATACGAAACTTATAGATTTTCTTTTCTTATGGTGAAAAAAATTGGGTGTTATTACTCTCTTATGCGGGCGTCACACGGGACGATCTATCAATTAGTTGCCCGTGGCGCACAAAGTCGTTAACCCCCTGTCACACGCACTTACCTCCCGGACGACCTCGCTGTGGGCGGCGAACATCCTCTTCCTGAACGGGGAGGGACGTTCGGCGTCACAGCGACGTCACACAGCGGCCGGCCAATAGACGCGGAAGGACGGAGATGAGCAAGACGGAAACATCCCGCCCACCTCCTTCCTTCCGCATTGCCGGCGGGACGCAGGTAAGCTGTGTTCATCGTTCCCGGGGTGTCACACGGAGCGATGTGTGCCGCCTCGGGAATGATGAACAATCGGCGCACAGAAGATGAAACGAATTTTTGAAAATGAGCGACGTGTCAACGAGCAACGAAAAGGTGAGTATTTTTGCTCGTTCACCGTCGCTCGTAGCTGTCACACGCTACGACATATCAAATGATGCTGGATGACGACTTACGACGTGACCCCGCCAACATATCGCCCGATATATCGTGCCGTGTGACGCCCGCATTAGGGTGGCTTTACACGCTACGATATCGCTAAAGCGATCTTGTTGGGGTCACGAAATTTGTGATGCACATCGGGCCGCTTTAGCGATGTCGTTGTGTGTGACACCTATGAGCGATTTTGAATCGTCGCAAAAACGTTCAAAATCGCTCATTGGTGACATGCCCCCCCTTCAAACCAATTGTTGCTGCAGTAACTATGTTGTTTGTCGTTCCTGCGGCAGCACACATTGCTACGTGTGACACCGCTGGAACGACAAACATCTCCTTACCTGCGTCCACCGGAAAAGGAGGAAGGAAGGAGGTTGGCGGGATGTTCCGGCCGCTCATCTCCTCCCCTCCTTTTCTATTGGGTGGCTGTTCAGTGACGCTGCTGTGACGCTGAACGAACCGCCCCCTTAGAAAGGAGGCGGTTCGCCGGTCACAGCGACGTAGCTGTACAGGTGTGTGCATGTGACACTGCTGTAGCAATAATGTTCGCTACGGCAGCGATCACCACATATCGTGCCACCGACGGGGGCGGGTGCTATCGCACACGACATCGCTAGCTAGCGATGTCGCAGCGTGTAAAGCCCGCCTAAGACTCAGATTTTTGTTGATAGAGCAGGGTGACAGCTTGTTTTTTGCTCTACGAGTTGATGGTTCTACTGATCTCATTTTTGGGTAAATATGATATTTTGAAAGCTTCTTATTGAGTTTTTTGCAATATTGCACTTGCTAAGGTACAACTATATTGCCTATACTGTACTGCTAATAAAAGGATTAATTATTAACTCTTCAGAGGTACTAGCTTTTTTAAAATCCTATTGAGCATTGCTTTTATCGAAAAAAATTGAATTCTAAAATAAACTTTTATTTTAAATTAAATTTTAAATTACATAAAACGTCATGTAAAGCTTCAATGGCCTCACTTTTTTTTCAGATATCCAATGACGTAAGAGGAATTATGTAAGGGAAGTTGTGGCTTTAGTGGTGGTGTCCTAGAATTAACAGACGGTGCAAGGGATTAAGATTACGCACAAAGCAGCTTGTTTTTAAGTGGTCGCTCCGTTTTATCACCAGACACAGTTCATTACCTCTCACCAAACTGTATGTATAAGTAGACGTGGGGATTCACCTGGGTTCAACTTTTCCCATTTAACCAGTTTGAATATTTGCTTTTTATTTTAATGCAAAAGCTCACTATACATAATTCCGTGGAAGCTGGAGAAGGATAATGATAGGTAAAATAGCTGTTACCCTTCATCAGGAGCATTGATCGTCTTTCCTTACCTTTCCTCTTGGCTTGAGATGTCCCAAGATAAGTGGAGCACAAATCCTACGTACACAGAAGTGAACTGGATAATGGTTGTCCCATTGAGGCTATGTTCACACACTGCATCTCATCTTAACCACAAAGATGCAGCATTTTTGGCCCCAAAAACGCACCCGCGGCAAAAACATACGCGTTTTTACCGCATTTTTCCCAATGTGTTTTTTAAGTCAAATCTATAGACTGGAAGGGCTCCAAAACGCTGGCAAAAATGCAAAAAGAATCGACAATGCTGCATCTTCAAAAACACAGCCAAAAAAAGATGCACTGTGTAGACAGCAAGATAGAAATCTCATAGACTTTGCTGGGAAAAGGAAATACATGCACTTAGGTGCATCTTTGTGACCTCAAAAACGCACCAAAAACGCAGTAAAAGATGCAGTGTTTTAAAATAGCCTAAAGACATTCCCTGTCATAAAGTCCTGTTCTAGATTCCCTTTATATCGGCCAAAGTGGGAACACACTAAAAATAGTTGCTCTTGCCAATATAAGCCAAGAAAACAGACTCCTAAATATATTTAGACCCTAGACATTAATAGATTTTATATATATATATATATATATATATATATATATATATATATATATATATATATATATATATATATATATATATATATATATATATATATATACACACACACACACACAGTTAGGTCCAGAAATATTTGGACAGTGACACAGTTTTCGCGAGTTGGGCTCTGCATGCCACCACATTGGATTTGAAATGAAACCTCTACAACAGAATTCAAGTGCAGATTGTAACGTTTAATTTGAAGGTTTGAACAAAAATATCTGATAGAAATTGTAGGAATTGTCACATTTCTTTACAAACACTCCACATTTTAGGAGGTCAAAAGTAATTGGACAAATAAACCAAACCCAAACAAAATATTTTTATTTTCAATATTTTGTTGCGAATCCTTTGGAGGAAATCACTGCCTTAAGTCTGGAACCCATGGACATCACCAAACGCTGGGTTTCCTCCTTCTTAATGCTTTGCCAGGCCTTTACAGCCGCAGCCTTCAGGTCTTGCTGTTTGTGGGTCTTTCCGTCTTAAGTCTGGATTTGAGCAAGTGAAATGCATGCTCAATTGGGTTAAGATCTGGTGATTGACTTGGCCATTGCAGAATGTTCCACTTTTTTGCACTCATGAACTCCTGGGTAGCTTTGGCTGTATGCTTGGGGTCATTGTCCATCTGTACTATGAAGCGCCGTCCGATCAACTTTGCGGCATTTGGCTGAATCTGGGCTGAAAGTATATCCCGGTACACTTCAGAATTCATCCGGCTACTCTTGTCTGCTGTTATGTCATCAATAAACACAAGTGACCCAGTGCCATTGAAAGCCATGCATGCCCATGCCATCACGTTGCCTCCACCATGTTTTACAGAGGATGTGGTGTGCCTTGGATCATGTGCCGTTCCCTTTCTTCTCCAAACTTTTTTCTTCCCATCATTCTGGTACAGGTTGATCTTGGTCTCATCTGTCCATAGAATACTTTTCCAGAACTGAGCTGGCTTCATGAGGTGTTTTTCAGCAAATTTAACTCTGGCCTGTCTATTTTTGGAATCGATGAATGGTTTGCATCTAGATGTGAACCCTTTGTATTTACTTTCATGGAGTCTTCTCTTTACTGTTGACTTAGAGACAGATACACCTACTTCACTGAGAGTGTTCTGGACTTCAGTTGATGTTGTGAACAGGTTCTTCTTCACCAAAGAAAGTATGCGGCGATCATCCACCACTGTTGTCATCCGTGGACGCCCAGGCCTTTTTGAGTTCCCAAGCTCACCAGTCAATTCCTTTTTTCTCAGAATGTACCCGACTGTTGATTTTGCTACTCCAAGCATGTCTGCTATCTCTCTGATGGATTTTTTCTTTTTTTTCAGCCTCAGGATGTTCTGCTTCACCTCAATTGAGAGTTCCTTAGACCGCATGTTGTCTGGTCACAGCAACATCTTCCAAATGCAAAACCACACACCTGTAATCAACCCCAGACCTTTTAACTACTTCATTGATTACAGGTAAACGAGGGAGACGCCTTCAGAGTTAATTGCAGCCCTTAGAGTCCCTTGTCCAATTACTTTTGGTCCCTTGAAAAAGAGGAGGCTATGCATTACAGAGCTATGATTCCTAAACCCTTTCTCCGATTTAGATGTGAAAACTCTCATATTGCAGCTGGGAGTGTGCACTTTCAGCCCATATTATATATATAATTGTATTTCTGAACATGTTTTTGTAAACAGCTAAAATAACAAAACTTGTGTCACTGTCCAAATATTTCTGGACCTAACTATATATATATATAACGGACAAGACACGTTTCGTGGACATATTGTGAACAAGGGTGTCCCCGAAACGAGTCTTGTCCATTTTGTTGTTTTAATGGATCAATAAAATTCGTTTTTTTATGAAGATGCTGTGCCGGATTCCTGATTTTTTGTGCTTACCTCTTGGCTGGAAATTTTCCGTGCACCATCTAAAAGGACTACCAAGTGCATATGGTGAGCTGGATTTAGGAGGATTCCTCCACCTGCTTGTGTGTGTCTACATATATATACCGTATTTTTCATTTTATAAGACGCACCGGATTATAAGATGCACCCCAAATTTAGAGATGAATAAAAGGTAAAAAAGAAAATAAAAAAATGGGGTCCATCTTATCCTCCAGTGTTGTCTTACTGTAGGGGGGCGGCAGTGGAGCGGGGGTCAAAGGAGGCAGAGGCAGAGGCTGTGGTGGCAGGCCAGTGGTGGCAGTGGCGGATCAGTGGTGGCAGCCACGGCAGGTCATTGGTCGCAGCGTCGCCGGGTCAGTGGTGGCAGTATCGCTGGGTCAGTGGTGGCAGGTCAGTAGTGGCAGCGCCGGGTCAGTGGTGGCAGCGGCGGCGGGTCAGTAGTGGTGCCAGCGGCAGCGGGTTTTAAGACGCACCCGTCATTTTCCTCCCACATTTTTGGGAGAAAAAGTGCGTCTTATAATCCGAAAAATACGTATGTATCAAACCTGGAATAAATTCTCTTGTCAGATCCCTAAAATAATTTCAGAAACCAGATTAGACCCATAAATATAGTCAAACTCTCAATACGCAGACCTCAGGCCAGGCTGCTAACTATATTTGAATCCCTATATTAATTTCAGGCCCCAAATCAGACATCTGCAGAGGGTGAAATATCAAATGAACATGTCACAAATTTTCTAAGTAAATATATTTCTATATGTGCTATTGACATGAAATTCTCACTCATCCAATCCATGCCGGCAGGGAAATCAAACCATAGATGTTCATAAATGAAGTTATTGTGTTGCCTTGGTTTTGGGACTCAATCCAATGACCTATTGCTCTGTGGTTGGTTTACTTCCCTGTTGAGCCACAGACTGGTCGGTCTCTGTCCAGCTGCTGATGGTTCTCTTATCTTTTGCTTTTCTTCCCTTGCTTTGCTGCTAGTCAGGTGTTCCTCACTTTCTATTTTGTCTCTGTCCTATCACAACTTAGGTGGGGCTATTTATATTCAATAGTTGTTCTTTGTTATTTCTCATTACACATGAATACATTTATGGATATCTATGGTTTGATTTCTTTGCCTGTGTGGGTTGGATGGGCTGTTACCGACATCTGGTGAGACATTTAATAGTTAATAGCCGTTTTAGAAATATAGTTACTTAGAATATCGGTGACGATACTTATTTCACCCTCTTTATATTATTATTCACAACCCTATAATAATATGACAAAAAAAATGACACTTAAATTAGATTTTAACCCTTATAAGTAAATGAAGACCCCTTAATTTATCAGAATACATTCAGACATAAGAGCCCCTATATTGTTTAAAGACCATAGACCTCTTTAATAATATCAGACCACAAAATATATTTAGACTTCAAAGGTCCAATATAAATATCAGACCTCAGGAGCGGATATATATAGCAGAAGGGGGCGGCTGCAGCTGAGGTTCCAACTACCTGTTAAATCACTGCAGGATAGAAAGGGACCTTAACCCCTTCTGATGGAGTTAAATATTCCAAAGCAAATCTGTGATCCACAATACGCTGTGACCTTCTGATCCCAGATCCCTCCGAGGTCACATCAAGCTGTGACACACTCATGACAATTGGATCAAAATCAGCAATGCAAGTCTATGAGTCCTTGCAAAAATCAGACATCACTCAGATGACATCAGTTTGCTGTTTGTTTTCACAGACTATGTGATACAATAAGCTTGAGAAACCTTTTTTTTTTTTTTTTTTTTTTATTACCATACTCCATCCGAGAAAAATTGATGACACTGATGGTAACAACTGATACAAACACTGATAAAACTCTTATTGAGAATACTAATAAACAGACCATTTTTGCAAACAAGAAACATTACTGATGTCTGCCTTAGGTCTCTGTCACACGCCCGTGAAAATCACGCACGTGTTTCACGGACGTGTCAAAGATGCGGATTGCCCTCGCTGTGCTGTGTGTATGGCACACGTGTGTTCTCAATGTGTTATCCATGATAACACACGGAGAACGGGAACTTTCTGCTCACCTGTCCCTGGCATCGCTGTCCGTGGTGCTGATCTTCGGTCTCCGGTCCTGCAGACTCCCCGCTGCTGCTGCTTCCGGCCGTAGTGAAGTGAATAATAAATGAGCATAATGAGCGGCGGTCGGCAGCAAGTGACAGCAGCGGCAGAGACAGGAGGGCTGGAGAAGGTGAGTAAAGATTTGGTTTTTTTTTTAAAAGACATGTCTTTTCTCCGGTGCGTGTCACACGGAGAAAAACGAACATATCGGCGTATGGAGCACACGGGCACACGTAAGTACGGAATGGACACATGTTCTGGGCAAAAATACTTGTGTGCCCGAAACTAAAGGAAAACATATGTCAACGTGTGCCCGTGTCTCCGGTACGTGAGAAAACTGTCCATACACGTCCCGGAGGCACGGACGTGTGACAGAGACCTTATATTGTATGACAAAATTGTTACAACCTGCAGCTACCCCTAGCTGTAACGCCTTTCACATAGAAAATATTCACTTTAAATGTGTTTTCTAGATTCTTAAAATATATGGGCTATCCTTAGAAATAGAAAAAGACAGCTCCAACAGCTAGCCCTTCACAGTTCGTTGTTGTGCAATATGCAAAGCCCTTACTAACAAGACATCATTCAGGCTTCTTTGCAAAAAGGGTATCAATCTTCAGCCGATTTGGCCACATTGTTGGCTACTATTCACATCTGATGATGATCCATCCAATACCACCATTTCTTCATCATCTGCACCCAAGCATGTGTTGGTTGGCCACTTTCACACTTTCTTAATCTGCCCAGAACAGAATCTAACCAGGGAGGAGAAACAGAGCGTATCAGGAGCTGCCTGAACAACAAGAACAAGGAATTTTTAGAAATACAGTGGAACCTTGCCTTGCATTACGAGCATAATTGGTTATGGTTATGGAAGACGAGATGGGACAACGCCGAGCGGCCGTGGAATAAATCCAGATCTAAAAGATCAAGAATGGTGATTATTTGCCGATGCGTTTCTGAGAACATATTCTCCTTTTCAATATGGAAGATTGAGTGCAACCATACAGCTCCTTAGTCGTAATGCAGTCACTACTTATGGGTTGTACATACAGAAGCGCAGTCAGGAAAGCTGAGCTATGGTAACAGGAGGACACTTATGGATAAATGGCGTACACAGAGGCATAGTCAGGTCATAATCCAGGGGTCAGAATTCCAGGAAGGCACGTAATAGATTCAGGGAGTAAACTGAGACGTGGTCAGGTAACGGTCCGAGGTCTAAAGCCAGGAGGTTGCGACAGGAACATGGAGCGGACAGAGAGGAGTCAAACAACAGTCTGGAGTCAAAAAGCAAAAATCAGTACACTAGCAGAAACACAAGCCATCAGTGCAACTTCAGAACCAGAATGTACGACTGGCAATGTTCTGTGGGAGCATGCTCAGTAAAGAAGCAGATCAATTACCAGAAAGATGAAACACCTGCGCAATCAATCAACCTGGCAGCTCAGCAGCCCAGGAAAAGACAGGAGATCATCTCCTAGTGTGCAAGATGCTCTGCACAGAGGAATCCTGACATTAGTGCTAAGGAAGCCAAAAGCTCCAGAGTGCAGATGGTGAGGTGCGGGGCCATCTGAGGGGAACGCGAGTGTGGCATGAGAGTCCCATTACTTGGTCAATGTTGGCAGAAGAGCATGAACAAGCACTAAGAACGCTGTAGGGCTACACTCAATCTTCCATACTGAAATGGAGAGTTGTTCTCAGAAATGCCTCGACTAATAAAAAAAAAAAAAAAAAAAAAAAAAAAAAAAAAAAAAAAAATCGCCATTCTTGATCTACTAGATCTGGTTTATTCCACAGCCGTGCAGCATTGTCCCATCTTTACTTCTATAGGATTGCCAATGAAACAATGTAACCAAAATTGTTCCAATAAGGTTGGATGATCAAACAAATGATTGAAGTATTTGGAGGTGTGTAGGAAGTATTTTTTTACGTATTTTTCAGTATTGGAAAACCACTTTAATGTCATTCAAAAATTTTATCCAACATTAAAAGTTATGATCTATCAACAGGATAGGTGATAACTTTCTGATTAGTAGGGGGTCTGATGCTTTGGATGCTACTGATTCTGAGAATGGGGCACTACAATACCCCGTTGGCATGGAGCGGTGGTCCATTGCTCTAGTAATACTTTATGGGACTGGTGGATATTCTCCAGCAACTCCATGGACAATAAATGGAGCAGTGCCGTGCGTGTGAGGTCACCTCACCTATCTTATGGGGCATGTCAAATCCTTGTTTTCTGCATCATGTAGGTGCCAATGGCCAGACCTCATCATCTCGTCACCTTAAAGTTTTCATCCGTTTGGTGGATAGGTAATAACTAGGGATGATCGAATATCCGGTGAATACGTCAACGCTATTCTACTAATCGCGAATATTCGATGCGCAAAGTAAGTCTATGGGAAACCCGAATAATTTCACGTTGGACTTTAACGGTGAGCTGTGGTGACTTGAGAAAAGGCAGAAACAGTACGATAAAGATTGGAAATCTCTCTCTCTCTCTCGTCCCGGGCCGCGCCGGGCCTGTCGCATCACATGTGTTCATTGGCTGGAAAACAGGCTCCAGGAAGTCAGAATTGAAACTGAAAGTATCGGAGCGGATGTAGTTTTATCCGTCAGATACCGAATAGTGGCGAATACATTCGCTCATCCCTACTAATAACGTTCAATGTTGGGAATAACCCTATAACTCTTTACCACCGTAAACCACCAGGATCATTAGGTGTTAATCGCTAACCCTTTAACTCCCTGCCATAAGCCTTCAAAAAAGTAAAATAGGTTTTGACCTCAGGAATGCTATGAAATTTACTGGTGAGAAATGCTGTATCTGAGGTTACAAAATGATTTTTGTATTTGTTATCCATAAGGACATTTTAATTTCCTTCGTAAATTCTCACATGATTGATTCACTTATGTCTCCAGACAGAACAATCTGCCAGCCCATTCAGCCGTAAATACAGATGTATCCGAGAGTTTCAGATGAAAATATGTTTTCAAAAATGGAAAAAGTGAAAAGTAAAACCCTTTGGAATTGATCGCAATCGGGAAACTCGTTGCTTTTCATCAAGTAATTAAAAAACTCAAGAAAATCAAAAAGAAGAAACAAAAGCGCAGTGTTGAATGAGGACAGAGGGCTATTATTTCTGCTGAAAGGCTAAGGCTATCTCATCGGCTGCTTCGTAAGATTTCCTTCATATGTAGGAGTTTTCTCAAGGCTTATTACTGAAGTTACTAATATGACGGGGTCATAAACATTATGCTTATTTTTTTGGGGTATAATTCACATGTTAAACAAATATTTGAAAAATTTGATTTGGTGATATGATCAGATAGCTCTCCAACTCGCTTTCTGAAAATTAAAGGGATTTTCCACTTTTAGAAAAGTGGCCCCCAAACAGTTCCAGTTGTGTAACATCAGAGATTACTCACCCTCCCCGATTCCGGTTCTCCGCTGCCGCTCTAGTCTCAAAGTTTTAGCTGCGGCGATGAAATAACGTCAACAGCTCACATCAACGCTGCAGCCGGTCACTGTGCTTGGAATGAACTGCTTAGCTCAATGATTGGCTGCAGTGGTGATATGAGCTGTCGATATGATGTAGCCAAACACCACATCCGGAAAATACTGTGATTAAGGAATGACACAACAGAAAATGCATTATAGGTGCCTATACATACAGGTTTACATATCATAAAGGCATGGAGTGAGGGCAGTATTCACAGAAGACTGGATACACTTCTTATCACCAGAGAATTGATCTTATTTCTACCAATGACCATAAGGAAACCTATTCTTAAAAGGGGTTGTTTAATGAAAACAACCCATTTTCCAAAAGAATCCCCTGTGAAGACTTGGCCTTTAATTACCCAAGTCTTATATGAGAAAAGCCAAGGCCAACCATAAATGTTACAGGCAATGGCCTCTCAAATTAATTTTACAGAAGAGCTCTCCACTCCGACACATAGATGGCAATCCCAAGAGTTGGCACTCCTATATGGCGCCCATATACTCCTCTAGGGCGTATTTATGAGAAGTTTTATACTAATAGGGTTTTAAAGGTATTTCACAAATTCATGAGATAGATGATAAATGAATGATTGCTGGAGAGAACAAGTGAGCCAAAAATGCTCTGTGTGACCAAAGCGTTTGTAATCATGTACGAAAACTCATTGGTGCAACCTATGCACACCGAAGAGGTGAATTGGCTGCTCGCTTCTACCTCCAAAACAGGTAATTGTCACGCTAGGTATGGAAAAGTATCAAGCAAATGGGAAGAGAAACCCTAAGGGGGAGATGGTGACCCCTGACCAAACCTACCGTTGATCCCTGGCTTCCCTCACCACCCTAGATAGGTTCCGCACCTACACGCCAAGAAGGATACCTGACCCTGGCTCACTCTGAAATTGTCCCTAGGTAAAGAATGGATGGGATTAGCTATTAAATCAACCCCATTAAGCTCTAAAGAACACACAGGGAAAACACATAGGTGAAAGTAAACAAATAAATTATATCCAGATGACTCAGGGAGAGGAACTGAAACAGCAACAAAGTTTCTCCAGATGAATACGAGCTGGCTGATTGCACTGAAGACTTGATTTGTGTATTAGACCCATCATCAGCACAGAGTAAGGAGGAACGAGGGTATTTAAAGACGCAAAGAGAGTGCTGAAGATTAACAGTTGAAAAGGTGAGGACATCTGCAGGGTCCTAAAGAGAAAAGGATTAACCCCAAGCAGGGAAAAAGTCAGAGAGCAGCTTGTGTAGCCAAACGCTTCGAACGTCTACAGCTGGAAACTATAGGACTGTCTGTCAAGTGTTACACACCCACGACAGTGGCATTGTGATGAACTCTTGGACTATAAAGGCCCATATATTGTTATTGTACAGTGGCCCTCTTATGTCTGTGTCTACTCCTGCGACCACTACTTATAATTTCAAGAGACAGTTAATGGAGGAGTGGTTGCACCTGCTTACTTGCACTTTATTCACTTAGGGGACTTTCGAGTGGTCTGTAACAACTCATGGGGATATGTCTGTTTTTGATCTGAGCCACGGATGAAGATTACCGATACACAAGATTGCCATTATTCTATCATAATGATGACATTGCAATGGATAGGAAAAGATTTAGCTTCAGTAATTTCAATGCAAAAAAACTGATGAAAAACGAGTAAACTCAGACCCAAAACACTGATCAATGGTCCAAGAAAAATCACGGGCGTCTGGAAGACGCCTGACTATGTGATAGAAAATTGGGCTAGAAGTTCAGCGCCAAGACCCTCTCCGGGAGGGAGAGAGCGGTTGAGTACTAAGACCATATTGTTTTGAACCGGTTTTTGGTGAGTAAAGGAATGTGGCCTTTGATAAGCCGGGCACCATTTCATTATAATCATTGAACCGTTCCACCTGTCGAGGCTCAAATTGAATTCCTGTTTAACCCCGGTAATATTATGTGAGCCCACGAGCCGCGGTAAAAAGCTGAAATAATGCTCCAGCCGGGCAAGGATTATAAGTCATTTTGATTACACACAGGTTAAATCCTCAGTGAAGGGAAAGTGGGACAGTAAAGTATTTTAGAAAGTGTCTGTGACAGACCATTTACCGAGAACATTTTGGAAGGTGGCCGAATCAGTAAATCAATAAGTCGGCTATTAACGGAAGCAAAGAATACGGGGCTCTGAGTCAGCGCTACTGATTTATTAAAGAAGCAGGTGAGTCATATGATCGCGGAGATTGCTGCCAGCAAGAGGCGAAATTATCCTTTATCTACAGGACTGATCCTTTATGTGAGCGGCCCATTGAGGGACAAGACGCTCATCTTTTAATAAAGATCTATTCCATGCAACAATCTTACTGCAAGAAGAAAATTACTGTGCGGCCGGTTTTATTAGGACTAATCTCCTGCATAGGTCAGGCCTCCATCAAGGTTCAGCGCATACTCGCTATTTACTGCAAGGTAATTCTGTAGGTTTGATCCTTGCTTTATGTCCTCTGCAATTAAGGGCTCATACATATTACCAACCTGACATTTTTTATGTAGGCGTAAAATATACCTCTCATACAAATGTATGACTTTTTTTACTATTACCGTCATATACAGTTAGGTCCAGAAATATTTGGACAGTGACACAAGTTTTGTTATTTTAGCTGTTTACAAAAACATGTTTAGAAATACAATTATATATATAATATGGGCTGAAAGTGCACACTCCCAGCTGCAATATGAGAGTTTTCACATCCAAATCGTAGAAAGGGTTTAGGAATCATAGCTTTGTAATGCATAGTCTCCTCTTTTTCAAGGGACCAAAAGTAATTGGACAAGGGACTCTAAGGGCTGCAATTAACTCTGAAGGCGTCTCCCTCGTTAACCTGTAATCAATGAAGTAGTTAAAAGGTCTGGGGTTGATTACAGGTGTGTGGTTTTGCATTTGGAAGCTGTTGCTGTGACCAGACAACATGCGGTCTAAGGAACTCAATTGAGGTGAAGCAGAACATCCTGAGGCTGAAAAAAAAAGAAAAAATCCATCAGAGAGATAGCAGACATGCTTGGAGTAGCAAAATCAACAGTCGGGTACATTCTGAGAAAAAAGGAATTGACTGGTGAGCTTGGGAACTCAAAAAGGCCTGGGCGTCCACGGATGATAACAGTGGTGGATGATCGCCGCATACTTTCTTTGGTGAAGAAGAACCCGTTCACAACATCAACTGAAGTCCAGAACACTCTCAGTGAAGTAGGTGTATCTGTCTTTAAGTCAACAGTAAAGAGAAGACTCCATGAAAGTAAATACAAAGGGTTCACATCTAGATGCAAACCATTCATCAATTCCAAAAATAGACAGGCCAGAGTTACATTTGCTGAAAAACACCTCATGAAGCCAACTCAGTTCTGGAAAAGTATTCTATGGACAGATGAGACAAAGATCAACCTGTACCAGAATGATGGGAAGAAAAAAGTTTGGAGAAGAAAGGGAACGGCACATGATCCAAGGCACACCACATCCTCTGTAAAACATGGTGGAGGCAACGTGATGGCATGGACATGCATGGCTTTCAATGGCACTGGGTCACTTGTGTTTATTGATGACATAACAGCAGACAAGAGTAGCCGGATGAATTCTGAAGTGTACCGGGATATACTTTCAGCCCAGATTCAGCCAAATGCCGCAAAGTTGATCGGACGGCGCTTCATAGTACAGATGGACAATGACCTCAAGCATACAGCCAAAGCTACCCAGGAGTTCATGAGTGCAAAAAAGTGGAACATTCTGCAATGGCCAAGTCAATCACCAGATCTTAACCCAATTGAGCATGCATTTCACTTGCTCAAATCCAGACTTAAGACGGAAAGACCCACAAACAAGCAAGACCTGAAGGCTGTGGCTGTAAAGGCCTGGCAAAGCATTAAGAAGGAGGAAACCCAGCGTTTGGTGATGTCCATGGGTTCCAGACTTAAGGCAGTGATTGCCTCCAAAGGATTCGCAACAAAATATTGAAAATAAAAATATTTTGTTTGGGTTTGGTTTATTTGTCCAATTACTTTCGACCTCCTAAAATGTGGAGTGTTTGTAAAGAAATGTGTACAATTCCTACAATTTCTATCAGATATTTTTGTTCAAACCTTCAAATTAAACGTTACAATCTGCACTTGAATTCTGTTGTAGAGGTTTCATTTCAAATCCAATGTGGTGGCATGCAGAGCCCAACTCGCGAAAATTGTGTCACTGTCCAAAGATTTCTGGACCTAACTGTATATGCCCACATCTTGATATATGCCCCCATCATGCTATATACCCTATCCTGGTATATGGCCCGCACTCTGTGGCACACAAAAAATAAACGTCTATACTCGCCTTTCCTCGCTCCATGCTGCATCGATCGTCTTCCTGTTTGTGCCAGCAGCAACGCCGCTGACCTGTGTGGAGCCGTGCGCACAGTGATGACGTCATTGCTGGGTGCACCGCTCTCCACACACATCAGCGGGCCAGCAGACAGGAGGATATCGCGATGCTGCAGGGAACGGTGACCAGTGAGTATACTTCTTCACTGCATTCCACGCTGATGATGATGCGTGGGGGGCAGTAAATATAGCCACACATGATCACTCCAGGCTGTAGTTGCGAGGGGTGATCACGCTGATAATTATGCGCGCATCCCCCGCCCATCTGTCAGCGACGGTTTCAGCACTGAGAGATGATGGGCATCGTGATGCAGCGCATATGAAAAGAGGCTAATGGGCGGGCTCACGTGGTCAGGATAGGCGCTGCTACAGACTGGTCATGCTGCCGATGACCTGCTCCCCACCTCAGCACCCTCATTCCCCGTTGGATACATTCAGACTATAAGACGCACCCCCCACTTTCCCCAAACATTTGGGGGAAAAAAGTGAGTCTTATAGTCCGAAAAATACGGTACATGTTTGAAATCTTCGAACTTGTACTGACCTGTAGAGTCATATTGCCAGGTCAACTTTAGCATGGAAAAGGAAACTCTCAAAACTATTGTGGTATTGTACTTCTTTTTGCAATTTCACCGCACTTGGACTTTTTTGTCCCGTTTTCCAGTACAATATGGGGGCAGAATAAATGGTGTCATTCAAAAGTACAACTCGTCCCGTAAAAAACAAGCTCTCATATGCCTATATTGACAAAAAAAGTTATGGTGCTGGGAAGAAGGGGAGGAAAAAAATGAAACAAAAAAAACAAAAAAAAAAAAACACAGATAATCGCCCGGAGGTGAAGGGTTAAAGATAACTGACAGGTCCTCTTTAAGTTTGATGATGGTATAGTTGATATATATCCGTGCACATTATTGTTGTGTCTTCTGTTTACAGAGCTGGCATTAAATTACAGAACCCCACAACGTTCCTGCTATTCAGTGAAAAACATCATGCGCTTTTATAGTATTCATTCCACAAGTAATAACTATAATGTCATTTTGCATCAGAAATCCGGTATCTATTTCTATATTTGTTGTACCAGTAATTAAATTATTCAGTGTCTGTAAAGGAGAATGTATTATTTTGCAGCCACAAAAAAATTTACTGTAAAACTAGGAGACAGTTTTTCATTTCCAACTAATATACGGCTACCATAATCCTGATATAATTGGAATGGAGAGAAGGAGACACAGGGATAAATTGCAGCACTTACAGCTGGCGCTAAAGGGGGCACATCCGACGGCGGCATAGCGTGGGGGTCCAAAGCAAGGCAAGAGGACTATTTTGTACCCCCTAAACCCTGGGCTGATAGCAGTCCCTTACACCAGGCCAGACCAGGGTGATTAGTTGCATCAGTTGTGCAGTTGGGCCCCATTAATACTTATTGGGTCAATTAGGCTATGTGCGCACTTACCGGATTTTTCGCGGATTTTGCCGCGGATTTGCTGCATGTTTCGCTGCAGAAAATGTTCATAACATCTCTGCAGTGAATCACCAGAAAATCCTATGGAGAAAAAAAATCCTGTGCGCACTGGGCGGAATTTGACAGCTGCATGTTTTGCTGCGGGAATCCCGCAGCAAAAACAAGTGCATGTCACTTCTTTTCCGCACAGCGCTGCGGGATTTTACTCCATTGACTCAATGTTAATCAAGAAATCCTGCAGGGAATAACGCAGGCAGCAAATTCTGTGCGGTTCACTGCGTTTTCCTGCGTTATTCCCTGCGGTATTTTGCGGTTTACCTCCGGTAATGTGCATCACTTGCTTGCGGTTTTGCAGGGAAGTGATGTCATTACAGGAAGAGGAAGCCGTGCAGAGTAAACACACACAGATCACAGACACAGGCATCACAGACATAGATCACATAGACACAGACACATAGAACACACATAGAAAGAAAACGGAAATATAGAAAAAAAAGAACGTGGGCTCCGCTGCATATTTACCTTCCAGCCGAGGTAAGCACACAGCGGCGGCCCGGTATTCTCAGGCTCGGGAGGGAGAGGGGCAGGGATAATGTCCCCCGCCTCACTCCCCCTCCGGCAGCCGAGAATATCAGCCGCAGCTGCCCCGGCACTGTCGCATGCAATATGCGACAATACCGGCGTGTCCTCGGCTCTTCTTGCCACCGTGTAGCAGTGGTGGCAAGGTAATACAAGGGGTTAATGGTGATGGGGGACCACCGCCATTAACCCCAGGCTTGATCATGGCAGCGTCTATGTGACAGCTGACATGATCAACCCGTAAGTAAAGTGAAAAAAAACACACCGAAAAATCCTTTATTTTAAATAAAACAAACAAGCCTCGTTCACCATTTTATTAACCCCTCCCAAACAAAGCTCCGGCGTAATCCAGGTCCGACGTCCAGCGCTGCTTCCATCCAGCCGCGACTGTCACAGACACAGCGCTGAATGAAAGCAGCAGAGGTAATTACCGGTCATTTCCCACGGCCGGTAATGTGAACTCACTGCCGACCGTGGGAAATGCAGCGATCTGTCATCTCTCTATCTATCTATCCCTCTGTCTATCTATCTATCTATCTATCTATCCCTCTGTCTATCTATCTATCCCTCTATCTATTCTTCTGTCTATCTACTCTCAGAATTAAATGACTTTTTTTTTTTTTTTTTTTTTTTCTTCAATGTGCTTTATTGCATTGAATGCAATAAAGCACATCCCAACCCGCACGCGGCAAAACCGCGGCAATACCGCGAATAATACCGCGGTAAAACCGCAGCAAACCGCGGCAAACCGCATGCGGTTTTCGGGTGCGGTTTCCCGCGGTTTTTTACCGCGGGTGCGGTAATCTTTGAGGGCATGCGGAATTTTCTCAAGAAAATTCCACTTCCCAGTGCGCACAGAGCCTTAGGGTTTGATAAACAGAGCAGAGGGTAAATTTACTCAATACAACTGCACATACAGTGGAACACAAAGGCCCTGGTCCATTAAAGTACAGTCATATGAAAAAGTTTGGGCACCCCTATTAATGGTAACCTTTTTTCTTTATAACAATTTGGGTTTTAGCAGCAGCTATTTCAGTTTCATATATCTAATAACTGATGGACTGAGTAATATTTCTGGACTGAAATGAGGTTTATTGTACTAACAGAAAATGTGCAATCCGCATTTAAACAAAATTTGACCGGTGCAAAAGTATGGGCACCTCAACATAAAAGTGACATTAATATTTTGTTTACAAAACAATTCCAGTTCAGTTAAGTTTGATGGTCGCCGAGCATGGACAGCCGCTTCAAATCATCCCACAGATGTTCAATGATATTCAGGTCTGGGGACTGGGATGGCCATTCCAGAACATTGTAATTGTTCCTCTGCATGAATGCCTGAGTAGATTTGGAGCGGTGTTTTGGATCATTGTCTTGCTGAAATATCCATCCCCTGCGTAACTTCAACTTCGTCACTGAATCTTGCACATTATTGTCAAGAATCTGCTGATACTGAGTTGAATCCATGCGACCCTCAACTTTAACAAGATTCTCAGTGGCGCCATTGGCCACACAGCCCCAAAGCATGATGGAACCGCCACCAAATTTTACTGTGGGTAGCAAGTGCTTTTCTTGGAATGCCGTGTTTTTTTGCCTAAATGCATAACGCCTATTTGTATGGCCAAACAACTCAATCTTTGTTTCATCAGTCCACAGGACCTTCTTCCAAAATGTAACTGGCTTGTCCAAATATCATTTTGCATACCTCAGGTGACTGTTTGTGGCGTGCTTGCAGAAACTGCTTCTTTCGCATCACTCTCCCATACAGCTTCTCCTTGTGCAACGTGCGCTGTATTGTTGACCGATGCACATTGAGACTATTTGCAGCAAGATGATGCTGCAGGTCTTTGGAGGTGGTCTGTGGATTGTCCTTGACTGTTTTCACCATTCTTCTTCTCTGCCTTTCTGATATTTTTCTTGGCCTGCCACTTCTGGGCTTAACAAGAACTGTACCTGTGTTCTTCCATTTCCTTACTATGTTCCTCAAAGTGGAAACTGACAGTTTAAATCTCTGAGACAACTTTTTGTATCCTTCCCCTGAACAACTATGTTGAATAATCTTTGTATTCAGAGCATTTGAGAGTTGTTTTGAGGAGCCCATGATGCCACTCTTCATAGGAGATTCAAATAGGAGAACAACTTGCAAGTGGCCACCTTAAATACCTTTTCTCATGATTGGATACACCTGCCTATGAAGTTCAAAGCTCAATGAGGTTACAAAACCAATTTAGTGCTTTAGTAAGTCAGCAAAAAGTAGTTAGGAGTGTTCAAATCAAGAAATTGATAAGGGTGCCCATACTTTTGCACCGGTCAAATTTTGTTTAAATGCGGATTGCACATTTTCTGTTAGTACAATAAACCCGATTTCAATTCAGAAATATTACTCAGTCCATCAGTTATTAGATATATGAAACTGAAATAGCTGCTGCAACAACCCCAAATTGTTATAAAGAAAAAAGGTTAACAATAATAGGGGTGCCCAGCCCAAACTTTTTCATATGACTGTATTTACAACAGCGTTGCCAAATTTGATGCAATTGGATCTCAGCTACGGGGGGGGGGGGGGTGGGGGAGGGATTTATCTCCCTCTCTCCTCCTATTGCCATTCTCGCCCTGCACTCTCGGTACATCGGTGTACAACGAGTGCAGTGCGATTTTTCTCTCCCCCCCATAGACTTTAACTGGTGCGAGAGAAACCAGGAACGCATTACACCCGCAGCATGCTGCGATTGCTTTCTCAGCCCGATTAGGGCTGATAAAATAATTGCTCATGGGTGCTGACACACAGGCTAATATTGGTCTGAGTAGAATGCGATGTTTTATCGCGTTCCACTCGCTCTGATTTTCATGTCGTGTGGCTTAAGCCGAAGGCCATAGATACTCAAAATGCTAAGGATACTGTCACAAGTATGTCACAGCCTGATGTGATCTGGGATCAGAAGGTCACAACACATTGGGGATTGGAGATCAGCTTTAGTGCCCGCTTGTCATTTACCCTGAGTTGGAGCATATTTAATTCCATCCAGTACAGAAGGGGTTAAGGATTATTTCTATCCTGCAGTGATCTAACAGGTAGTTGTAACTTTAGCTGCAGCCACTCCCTGCTCACTCCTCGCAATGCCGGCTATAGCTCATACCTTTGCTGTCCATGTTCATGGAGCTGCATAGCTCGTTGTTTCTATTGCAGCTGCAAAGTTTCTTACTAAATAAACCAAGGAGTGCTTTTTGTTGCGTCTTTTGCCATCCATTTGTCTTACCTACCTCATGTTGTCTTATTGTAGTGGGGAGACTAGCGTTTCACTGACTGTTACTAGTTAGGGTAAATTTAAGGTCAGCGAGGGCTTAGGCACGTGACTGGCGCATGGGGGGGAAAGTCCTGTCTAATGACGTTGGGGAGTGCAGGGTTCAGCTCAGTTAAGTGCTAGGAGGTGACCCCGCTCCCCTCTCCCTAGTTTGAGGGCCAATCATTATATTGTTTTCCTCGTGTACCCTGTGTTGTGTTGCTCCCTGGGGATCCTCCCCTCCCTCCATGCGACACTATCCTGGTGTTCCTGTTGTGTCACACGGCTCACCAGAAGTTCTCCCATGGCAAATCATGACAGATACTCGAATCAAACTCTGACAGTCTGATCCGAATGTCAGCTTAGTGTAATCCAATTCTCTCATGCACACTGTCAGGAGGAGATCAAATATTCTCCATCTTCTCCATTCTGTGAGTCCGGGGAAATCGGACTGCACTCAGATGACATCCGAGTGCACTCCCATGATTTGCATGCACTCATAGACTTGAATGGGTGTACGGCGTCCGATTTACGCTGCCAATCACTGCATGCTGCAATATTTTTCTCATGTTGAATCGGCGTGAGAAAAAAAACCGCTGATCAGCACTGCCCCATAGTATTATATTTGGCAGAGTGCTATCTGATAAAACATGAGATAGAACTAATCCAAGTTATACACTTGTGTGAGCGCAGGAGAAGAGACATGATACGCCTGGTTTTCTGCACGATAATGGACAACTTGGCTTCATAAACCAAACTGAAAATAAACAGAACAAGTTCAATCTTCTTCCTTATATCGGTTTCCTTGACAAGGGACAATCTAGCACTGGGGTTACTTTGTACTTGGTTTTATACCAATATTTCAGTCTCCACCAACAATCTCTCACCTTCTTCTCCACTAGAAGTCCCAGAGAGGGGTAATTTAACATGTCTACCTTTGGAACCCAGAGACGGGTCGAATGACCTGAAGGATTTTAGCTAACATCCTATAATCACCGTCTTTTGTTCTGTAATTAAGGCCATTACTGTCGCACCACAGGAGGTTGTTGTTTTCCATTGAGTTTAGCCATTTAGTTTCTAGTTAGTTCTATTCCTATTAGTCTAAAGCTAGGGTCACACGTAGCGACACAGCAGCGATCACGATGACGATATGACCTTAACAGGATCGCTGCTGCGTCGTTACATGGTCACTGGTGAGCGGTCAAACAGGCAGATCTCACCAGCAACCAGCCTCAAGCGATGCGTGGAAGCGATGCTGCGCTTGGCAACTAAGGTAAATATCGGGTAACCAAGCAAAATGCTTCGCTGGTTACCCGATATTTACCTTGGTTACCAGCGCAAACCGCTTAGCGTTGGCTCCCTGCACTTGTAGCCAGAGTACACACCGGGTTAATAAGCAAACCTTTGCTTATTTACCTGATGTGTACTCTGGCTACGCGTGCAGGGAGCAGACACTAGCAGCCTGAGAGCGGCGGACGCTAGTAACTAAGGTAAATATCAGGTAACCAAGCAAAGCACTTCGCTTGGTTACCCGATGTTTACCTTGGTTACAGCTTACCGCAGGCTGCCAGAAGCCGGCTCCCTGCACATTCAGTTCCTCGCTCTCTCGCTGTCATACACAGCGATGTGTGCTTCACAGTGGGAGACCAACGTCCAAAAAATGGTCCAGGACATTCAGCAACAACCGGCGACCTCACAGCAGGGGCCAGGTCGTTGCTGGATGTCACACACAGCAAGATCGCTGCTACGTCACGGAAAATGGTGACTTAGCAGCGATGTCGTCGTCACTGTCGTTGTGTGTGACATAACCATAAGGGTCATTTCACCCTCTTTCGGGACTTCAGGAGGGAGCTCGAAATTTCTGGGACTGCTAGTGTTAAAATATTCTTATATTGTAAATAGGGGACCTAGAAACTCTTTCAAGCCGGGTTGTGCCAAAGTAAACGTTGTCCGATAGCCTATCCTGTGGTGCCATTATGACTCTTTCTTGGCCTGACCTATAAACCTCTGGAATTTGAAGGTCCTCATGGTGCCACCAGCTTTATCAGACTGCTGCCTCCAAAATGTCAGTCTCCCGCCTTGTCCTCCAGACTATCCACTTTGTTGGGGTGTGAGACATGGCCCCCCCAGTAGGTCTCGGAAAAGTCTTTGCCATAAACTGCAGAAGCAAATCAAAAGCCACGCCGCCGTGCCACTGAATCCAAAAGTCTCTCGACAGCTGATGAACTTAATAATAAAATAAAGTAGTTAAACTACGTGCAAAGTGAGATCTGGAATGTAAGCAATGCAATAAGCTGATAATATGTAAGCAGATAACTCGGAGAAAGTTGGAGAAACCCAGCTGTGCGGTAATTGACATGAATGGGAGGAACGTAGAGCCACGCAATGCTTCAATGGATCACACAAAAATTTTTATGTATGAATACATAGATTCCTCTGAAATAAATAAAAGTGAGACGTTTCATTTGTAAACATTTTTAAAATGAAAAAAAAAACATGTGACATGGGGGTGTTTCAGCAAGACTGGTGTGGAGCACGATCCCGCTACGCCAGCCTCACTGGAGTATAAGGCGCCAAATTTATTAAAATGTGCACGCCTCTGAATGAATTCTGTGCATCTTGTGGGTGGAGTACACCTCCGTGCACCGCGCCAGAAATGCTATTCCTTTCATAAATTGAAAAAAATAAGCACAGAAGACGTGTTCACTCTGCGCTGCTGCTGAAGATTTTCCAAAGGAAGATCCAAGACACTCCAGTGGAGATAAGTAGTTTTTAAGCAATGAATTTCAAAGCTATTACAAGCTTCTTCTTCAGGAAAAAAAAAAAAAAAAAAAAAAAAAGAGTTCTTTGGTTTTTTGCCTAAGGGTACGACACCAGCGTATGAATCGGATAAGTGCAGTGCGATAAATCTCGTATTGCACTCGGACCAATGTTATTCAATGAGGGAGAGCAGATGGTCAGCTTTTTTTCTTATTCACATTCTGGACGAGAGAAAAGTCGTAGCATGCTGCGATTGTGAGAGACATGTCACTCACACCCATACAAGTCTATGGGTGTGAGTGAAACATCAGACTGCACTCGGATAATATCCAAGTGCAGTGCGATAATTGCATCAGCGGACAATGGAGGGGAAGGGGAAATTAATCCCTCCTCCTCCACAGCTGTGATCTGATCGCAGGATTGGATCACAGTTGCATGACACTCAGCTCATGCTGGCAGCACATCCGATGCCCTCGCATCACATGCTATACGATCATGTGAATCCAGCCTAAAGAAGAAACTTGTAATGACTTGAAACTCAGTGAATAAAAAACACTTATCTCCTCTGGTGTGTCCTGGATCTTCCTTTGGAAAGTCTTCAGTAGCAGCGCGGAGTGAACACGTCTTCGGTCCTTTTTCTGCATTGTCTGCACTCGTGTATGTGCAGCAGCTGCTCCATTGTTAAGGCCCCGTTACACGCAACAACATATCTAACGATATGTCGTTGGGGTCACGGAATTCGTGACGCACATCCAGCGTCGTTAGCGACGTCGTTATGTCTAACAGCTCCGAGCGTCTGTTAACGATCAAAAATACTCATCTGATCGTTGACCGTTGACACGTCGTTCATTTTCAAAATCTCGTTGGTCGTTGTGGACGTAGGTTGTTCATCGTTCCTGAGGCAGCACACATTGCTACGTGTGACACCCCGGGAGCGACGAACAACAGCTTACCTGCGTCCTCCGACAACGAGGTGGGCGTGTCATTAATGCGGCTGTTCTCCTTCCCTCCGCTTCTATTGGCCGGCCGCTGTGTGATATCGCTGTGACGGCGCACGAACCTCCCCCTTAACGAAGAGGTTGTTCCCCACCCACAGCGACGTCGCTAGGAAGGTAAGTACATGTGACGGGTGTTAGCGATATTGTGCACCATGGGCAGCGATTTGGCCGTGACGCACAAACGACGGGGGCGGGTACGCTCGCTAGCTATAACGCTAGCGATATCGCTGTGTGTAAAGCCCCCTTTAGGCGCATGTCTTGTGTCACACAACTTGAAAAGGTGAATGTACCTCCTTTTTTATTCCATTTATACCAGATTAGTCCCTATTTTGCACCTTTGCTCCTTAGTGTTCAGTCATAAACTGAAGTAGCATTTTTGCAGTACTAAATGTTGGTACATTTGATGAATTGGACCTGTCCCACCCTGGTTCCTTCCCAAATCAGCCTATTTTGCGGGAGCTGATTCAAACTGGTGTGAAAATTCCAAATGTATCAAAAATGTTTGTGAAACTCTAAAGGCTACTTTACACACTGCGATATCGGTCCCGATATCGCTAGTGTGGGTACCCGCCCCCAT